>NW_025409546.1:0-13576 GCF_002201575.2 Neomonachus schauinslandi
GAGTCTCTAAGGGCAGAAATAAAAGGTGAATTGGCAGAACTTAAAAATGCTATCAATGAGATCCAATCCAATCTAGATAATCTAACAGCTAGGGTAACTGAGGCAGAAGAGAGAATAAACGACCTGGAAGACAATATAATAGATAAAAAGGGAAAAGAGGAGGCCAGGGAAAAACAACTCAGAATCCATGAAAATAGAATCAGAGAAATAAGTGACACCATGAAGCGTTCCAATGTCAGAATAATTGGAATCCCAGAGGGAGTGGAGAGAGAGAGGACTAGAAGATGTATTTGAGCAAATCGTAGCTGAGAAGTTCCCTAATCTGGGGAATGAAACAAACATTCGAGTCCTAGAGGCAGAGAGGACCCCTCCTAAGATGAAGGAAAACAGGCTAACACCCCGGCATGTAATAGTAAAACTTGCAAATCTTAGAACCAAGGAAACCATCCTAAGGGCAGTTAGGGGGAAGAGATTCCTTATGTACAGAGGGAGGAACATCAGAATAACATAAGACCTATCCACAGAGACCTGGCAAGCCAGAAAGGCCTGGCAAGACATATTCAGGGTACTAAATGAGAAGAACATGCAGCCAAGAATACTTTATCCGGCAAGGCTTTCATTTAGAATGGATGGAGAGATGCAGAGCTTCCACGACCGGCAGAAACTGAAAGAATATGTGACCACTAAGCCAGCCCTGCAAGAAATATTAAGGGGGCTTCTATAAAAGGAGAAAGACACCAAGAGTGATATACAACAGAAATTTACAGGGACAATCTATAAAAACAACGTCTTCACAGGCAACATGATGACAATTAATTCATATCTTTCAATAATCACTCTCAACGTGAATGGCCTAAATGCTCCCATAAAGCGGCACAGGGTTGCAGATTGGATAAAAAGACAGGACCCATCCATATGCTGTCTACAAGAGACTCATTTTGAACCTAAAGATACATCCAGACTGAAAGTGAAGGGATGGAGATCCATCTTCCATGCCAGCGGGCCTCAAAAGAAAGCTGGGGTAACAATTCTTATATCAGACAAATTAGATTTTAAACTAAAGTCTGTAATAAGAGACACAGAAGGACACTATATCATTCTTAAAGGGTCTATTCAACAAGAAGATCTAACAATTGTAAATATCTATGCCCCCAACATGGGAGCAGCCATAGATAAGCCAACTGTTAACCAAAATAAAGAGTCATATTGATAACAATATGTTAATTATAGGAGACCTCAATACTCCACTCTCAGCAATGGACAGATCATCTAAGCAGAAAATCAACAAGGAAACAAGAGCTTTGAATGATACATTGGACCAGATGGACCTCATTGATATTTACAGAACATTCCACCCTAAAACAACAGAATACTCATTCTTCTTGAGCGCACATGGAACTTTCTCCAGAATAGACCACATACTGGGTCACAAATCAGGTCTCAACCGATACCAAAAGATTGAGATTATTCCCTGCATATTCTCAGACCATAGTGCTCTAAAACTGGAACTCAATCACAAGAAAAAATTTGGCAGAAATTCAAACACTTGGAAGCTAAAGACCACTCTGCTCAAGAATGTTTGGGTCAACAAGGAAATCGAAGAAGAACTTAAACAATTCATGGAAATCAATGAGAACAAAAACACATCGGTCCAAAACCTATGGGATACTGCAAAGGTGGTCCTAAGGGGGAAATACATAGCCATCCAAGCCTCACTCAAAAAAATAGAAAAATCCCGAATTCACCAACTAACTATACACCTTAAAGAACTAGAGAAAAAGCAACAAACGATGCCTAAGCCACGCATTAGAAGAGAAATAATTAAAATTAGAGCAGAAATCAATGAATTAGAAACCAGAAACACAGTAGATCAGATCAACGAAACTAGAAGTTGGTTCTTTGACAGAATTAATACGATCGATAAACCACTGGCCAGACTTATCCAAAAGAAAAGAGAAAGGACCCAAATTAATAAAATTATGAATGAAAGGGGAGAGGTCACGACTAACACCAAGGAAATAGAAACAATTATTAGAAATTATTATCAACAACTATATGCCAATAAACTGAGCAATCTGGATGAAATGGAGGCCTTCCTGGAAACCTATAAGCTGCCAAGACTGAAACAGGAAGAAATTGACAACCTGAATAGGCCAATAACCAGTAACGAGTTTGAAGCAGTGATCAAAAACCTCCCAAAAAACAAGAGCCCAGGGCCTGATGGATTCCCTGGGGAATTCTACCAAACATTCAAAGAAGAAATAATACCTATTCTACCAAAGCTGTCTCAAAAAATAGAAACAGAAGGAAAACTTCCAAACTCATTCTATGAGGCCAGCATGACCTTAATCCCCAAACCAGGCAAAGACCCCATCAAAAAGGAGAATTTCAGACCAATGTCCCTGATGAATATGGATTCCAAAATCCTCAACAAAATCCTAGCTAATAGGATCCAACAATACATTAAAAGGATCATCCACCACGACGAAGTGGGATTTATCCCAGGGATGCAAGGGTGGTTCAACATTCGCAAATCAATCAATGTGATAGAACACATTAATAAGAAGAGGGAGCAGAACCATATGGCCCTCTCAATTGATGCAGAAAAAGCATTTGACAAAATACAACATCCTTTCCTGATTAAAACTCTTCAGAATATAGGGATAGAGGGAACATCCCTCAAGTTCATAAAATCCATCTATGAAAAACCCACAGCAAATATCACCCTCAATGCGGAAAAGCTGAGAGCCTTTCCCTTAAGATCAGGAACACGTCAAGGATGCCCACTCTCACCACTATTGTTCAACATAGTACTAGAAGTCCTAGCAACAGCAATCAGACAACAAAAAGAAATAAAAGGTATTCAAACTGGCACAGAAGAAGTCAAACTCTCTCTTTTCGCAGACGACATGATACTTTATGTGGAAAACCCAAAAGACTCCACCCCCAAATTACTAGAACTCATCCAGCAATTCAGTAATGTGGCAGGATACAAAATCAATGCACAGAAATCACTTGCTTTCTTATACACTAATAACGCAACTGTAGAAAGAGAAATTAGAGAAATGATGCCATTTACAATAGCACCAAAAACCATAATATACCTCAGAATAAACCTAACCAAAGAGGTAAAGGATCTATACTCTAGGAACTACAAAACACTCATGAAAGAAATTGAAGAAGACACAAAAAGATGGAAAAATATTCCATGCTCATGGATCAGAAGAATAAACATTGTTAAAATGTCTATGCTACCCAGAGCAATCTATTCCTTCAATGCCATCCTGATCAAAATTCCAATGGCATTTTTCAAAGTGCTGGAACAAACAATCTTAAAATTTGTATGGAATCAGAGAAGACCCCGAATCGCGAAGGAAATGTTGAAAAAGAAAAACAAAGCTGGGGGCATCACGTTGCCTGATTTCAAGCTATATTACAAAGCAGTGATCACCAAGACAGCATGGTACTGGCACAAAAACAGACATACAGGCCAATGGAACAGAATAGAGAACCCAGATATGGACCCTCAACTCTATGGTCAAATAATATTTGACAAAGCAGGAAAAAACATGCAATGGAAAAAAGACAGTCTCTTCAATAAATGGTGCTGGGAAAATTGGACAGCCACATGCAGAAGAATGAAACTCGACCATTCTCTAACACCATTCACAAAGATAAACTCAAAGTGGCTGAAAGACCTCAATGTGAGACAGGAATCCATCAAAATCCTAGAGGAGAACATAGGCAGTAACCTCTTTGACATCGGCCACAGCAACTTCTTTCAAGATACATCTCCAAAAGCTAGTGAAACAAAAGCAAAAATAAACTTTTGGGACTTCATCAAGATAAAAAGCTTCTGCACAGCAAAGGAAACAGTCAATAAAACCAAGAGGCAACCCACAGAATGGGAGAAGATATTTGCAAATGACACTACAGATAAAGGGCTGGTATCCAAGATCTATAAAGAACTTCTCAAACTCAACACCCAAAAAAACAAATAATCAAGTCAAAAAGTGGGCAGGAGATATGAAAAGACACTTCTCTGAAGAAGACATACAAATGGCTAACAGACACATGAAAAAATGTTCATCATCATTAGCCATCAGGGAAATCCAAATCAAAACCACACTGAGATACCACCTTATACCAGTTAGAATGGCAAAAATGGACAGGGCAAGAAACAACAAATGTTGGAGAGGTTGTGGAGAAAGGGGAACCTTCTTGCACTGTTGGTGGGAATGCAAGTTGGTACAGCCACTTTGGAAAACAGTGTGGAGGTTCCTCAAAAATTTTAAAATAGAGCTACCCTATGACCCAGCAATTGCACTTTTTACCCCAAAGACACAGATGTAGTGAAAAGAAGGGCCATATGCACCCCAATGGTCATAGCTGCAATGTCCGCAATAGCCAAACTGTGGAAAGAGCCGAGATGCCCTTCAACAGATGAATGGATAAAGAAGATGTGGTCCATATGTACAATGGAATATTACTCAGCCATCAGAAAAGATGAATACCCAACTTTTACATCAACATGGATGGGACTGGAGGAGATTATGCTAAGTGAAATAAGTCAAGCAGAGAAAGTCAATTATCATACGGTTTCACTTATTTGTGGAACATAAGGAATAACATGGAGGACATTAGGAGAAGGAAGGGAAAAATGGGGGGGCGGAATTGGAGGGAGAGATGAACCATGAGAGACTATGGACCTGAGAAACAAACAGGGTTTTAGAGGGGAGGGGGAAGGGGGATTGGTTAGCCCGGTGATGGGTATTAAGGAGGGCACGTACTGCATGGAGCACTGGGTGTTATACGAAAACAATGGATCGTGGATCACTACATCAAAAACTAATGATGTAATGTATGGTGACTAACATAACATAATAAAATTTAAAAAATAAAAATAAAAAAGATAAAACCCCTATTTTGTGTTTATATGTGGTTGTAAGAACTGAAAAAAAAGTGTATATAGTCTTTATATGGTATGTAGAACATTGTATGTAAATGAAAACAATAAACAATCTTATCTAACAAGATAATTTTAAGGATTAAAAGAATACATATAAAGAGGTTATCAGGTAGGAAAGTTTTGTTAATATCGTCCTGCATCAAGGGTATGAGGAGGCAGGTGCCTTAGAATGTTATTGGCAGGAATATCCATTGGTAGCCACTTTAGAGAGAGTTTGGCAGTGTCTACTAAAGTTTAAAAATAGACAAACCCTATAAATAGTGATTCAGTTTCTCTGTTTCTACAAGAAAAATTGGTTATTAGCACAAAGAGGTATGTATAAGCACGTATATTGCAACACTATTTGTAATAAACTAAGAAGAACTGGAAACTACTTAAATGTCCATCAATGCAGAATAATTACATGAATTTTGGTGTGACAATTCTGTGAAATAACTTAAAAGATTAAGGTAGATTTAAATGTCTACCATGGAAAGAGCTCCAAGAAATAACGTTGAGTGAAAAAAAAAAAAACAGGGTATGGAAGGATCATTCAGTATGATACCATTTATGTAAATACACACAGAACCACGTAAAGCAATATTATATATTGGTATGTGTATGAATATGCAGAAAATCTGTAAATTTACATACTAACATAACAGTCATTACCTCTTAGAGAGTGCAGGAAGGAACTAAAACCGAGAACTATGGTCAAAGAAGACATTTTCTTACCTCTAGTGTTATAATCTTTTTTTCAGCAAGGAATCTGTGCATATGTTATAGAACTAAAACAGAATTTTGGGTCACCTGGATGGCTCAGTTGTTAGAGCATCCAGCTCTTGATTTTGGTTCGGATCATGGTCTCAGGGTCCTGGGATGAGCCCCATGTCAGGCTCAGCACTCAGTGAGAGGATTTCTCTCTCCCTCTGCCCCTCCCCCTTCTCTCTCTCTCCCTTTCTCTAAAATAAATAAATAAATCTTAAAAAAAAAGAATTGAAACAGAATTTTTAACAGTATTTTTTTTTATTCTTATGTTAATCCCCTACATTACATCATTAGTTTTAGATGTAGTGTTCCATGATTCATTGTTTGTGCATAACACCCAGTGCTCCATACAGAATGTGCCCTCCTCAATACCCACCACCAGGCTAACCCATCCTCCCACCCCCCGCCCCTCTAGAACCCTCAGTTTGTTTTTCAGAGTCCATCGTCTCTCATGGTTCGTCTACCCCTCTGATTTCCCCCGCTTCATTCTTCCTCTCCTGCTACCTTCTTCTTCTTCTTTTTTTTTTTTTCTTAACATATATTGCATTATTTGTTTCAGAGGTACAGATCTGAGATTCAACAGTCTTGCACAATTCACAGCGCTTACCAGAGCACATACCCTCCCCAGTGTCTATCACCCAGTCACCCCATCCCTCCCACCCCACCCCCCACTCCAGCAACCCTCAGTTTGTTTCCTGAGATTAAGAATTCCTCATATCAGTGAGGTCATATGATACATGTCTTTCTCTGTTTGACTTATTTCGCTCAACATAATACCCTCCAGTTCCATCCACGTCATTGCAAATGGCAAGATCTCATTCCTTTTGATGGCTGCATAATATTCCATTGTATATATATACCACCTCTTCTTTATCCATTCATCTGTCGATGGACATCTTGGCTCTTTCCACAGTTTGGCTATTGTGGACATTGCTGCTATAAACATCAGGGTGCACGTACCCCTTCGGATCCCTACATTTGTATCTTTGGGGTAAATACCCAGTAGTGCAATTGCTGGATCATAGGGTAGCTCTATTTTCAACTTTGTGAGGAACCTCCATACTGTTTTCCAGAGTGGCTGCGCCAGCTTGCATTCCCACCAACAGTGTAGGAGGGTTCCCCTTTCTCCGCATCCCTGCCAACATCTGTCGTTTCCTGACTTGTTAATTTTAGCCATTCTGACTGGTGTGAGGTGGTATCTCATTGAGGTTTTGATTTGGATTTCCCTGACGCCAAGCGATATTGAGCACTTTTTCATGTGTCTGTTGGCCATTTGGATGTCTTCTTTGGAAAAATGTCTGTTCATGTCTTCTGCCCATTTCTTGATTGGATTCTTTGTTTTTTGGGTGTTGAGTTTGATGAGTTCTTTATAGATTTTGGATACTAGCCCTTTATCTGATATGTCATTTGCAAGTATCTTCTCCCATTCTGTCGGTTGTCTTTTGGTTTTGTTGACTGTTTGAAACAGAATTTTTAAAAACTGCTGGGCACAATGCCTGGCATATAATAAGCATCTATTAAGTGTTAATTCCCTTCCTTTGGCATAAAATCTCAAAATTATCTGCCAAGTGAATTTGGATTTTATTCATTTATTAAACAAATATGTATTAAGCACATAGTTTGCCCCAGTCATGTCTTATGTTTTAATGGAAAGCAGTTTACACAGATGTTAACAACTCAGAGAGAAGACTAATAACTGAACAAGAAAAAATAAGAAAGCATCACAGGTGCTGGTAGAAATAGAAGATGTGATGGGACACATTGCTGTAACTCTTTTTTTTTTCTTGTTCAAAACCAATATATAATAGCAATGGAATATAAAGCCATCTGTGGGAACCTGTAGAGTAGTAATTCTCTGCCAGATGAGCAATATACAAAAAGCACTAAATGAACCTGAGCACACCACGCTCACAGAGAGTAACAACAGCAACTTAAGTGAACTGTCCAAGGACATCAGGCCTCAGATTGTCTCTTGCTTACATGTCATTCAGATGAACATTCTGGTCACATCACGATGTGAGTGGAATCCCTCATGATGGCTCTGTCTGCAGCGGGGCTGACTGGAGGCAGGTCGCACAACAGGGAAGAAAGGTCGCTTAGTGGAGGGGTCAGCAGCATGGGTTTGGGGCCAAAGAGTTGAGGTTAGCGACTGGGTTCTGTCACTTACTAGCTGTGTGACATCGGCCACATCACTGTTTCTCACTGTCCTAATGCATAAATATCGGATAATAGGAGTTTTTGTTCTTCTCTCCAAACCCAGCTAACAGCATTGGTTTCCTGGGGGTTTTGTTGTTGTTGTTTCTATAGTTTATCACTTATTTTTAAAAGCTTTATCGAGGCACAATTCACATGCATTAAAATTGACCCATTTTGAGGGTAGGTGGGGGGAGCAAGATGGCAGAGGAGTAGGAGACCTAAATTTCATCTGGTCCCAGGAATTCAGTTAGATAGGGATCAAACCATTCTGAACACCTGCGAACTCAACAGGAGATCAAAGAAAATAGCAGCAATTCTATGGACAGAAAAGCAACCACTTTCTGGAAGGTAGGACGTGTGGAGAAGTGAATCCAAGGTGATATTCGGGAGGATAGACGGCAGGGGAGGGGGCCTCCGGCGGCCGCTTCTGGCAAGTGATAGAGCCACGGAGCACAAAATCGGAACTTTTAGAAGTCGGCTCCGCTCCGGGACGTCGCTCCAGTGGCTAAGCAGGGGATGGAACCCTTGTGGGACAGTGTGGTCTCAGGACCCTTGGGGTCACAGAAAGACCGGGGGTGCCTGAGTGCGGCAGAGCTCCCAGGTATCGGAGTGGGGAAGCCGGCTGCAGAGATGGAGCTGAGGTGCTGGCTCTCAGCTCAGGGTTGCCATAAACCATGATCCGCGGCACAGTCAGGCCACTGCTCCTCCAGCAGGGACCCAACAAGCGGCAGATCCGGGGAGACTCACCTTCCTCCCCTGGGAGGAGCGGCGCAGGAGTGCGCCGCAGGGATCTGCTGGGTTTGGAGACTCCACCCGGGGTCGGGTGCCAGAGATAGAAACGCGCGGTCACAGGCCGGGTGAGCACGGAGTGCGGCTGGAGACCGGGGAGACGGGAGTGACTGAGGGCTTTTCTCTGGGGGCTCACTGAGAAGCGGGGCCCCGAGTTCTCGGCTCCTCCGCGGTGGAGATTGGGAGGCCGCCATTTTCACTCTCCGCCTCCAAAGCTGTGCAAAGAGCTTGCAGGGAAGAAAAGCTCCCAAGAGCAAACCGGAGCAAATTACTTAGCCCAGACAGGGCAAGGGCGGGGCAATTCTGCCTCCGGCAAAGACATTTGGGAACCACGGCAACAGGCCCCTCCCCCGGAAGATCAGCAAGAACAGCCAGCCAAGGCCAAGTTTACCGATCAATGAGAACGGCAGAACTCCAGCGCTAGGGGAATACTGCACATAGAATCCATGGCTTTTTTACCATGATTCTGTAGTCTTTCAAAGTTAATTTTTTTAAACTTTTTTTTATTTTTAGTTTTCCCTTTTTCTTTCTTTTTTTTAAAGATTTTATTTATTTATTTGACCGAGAGAGACACAGCAAGAGAGGGAACACAAGCAGGGGGAGTGGGGGAGGGAGAAGCAGGCTTCTCACCGATCAGGGAGCCCGATGTGGGGCTCAATCCCAGGACCCTGGGACCATGACCTGAGCCCAAGGCAGACACTTAATGACTGAGCCACCCAGGCGCCCCTCTTTTTCCCTTTTTCAACCAACATCTTATCAATCCCCTTTTTAAAAAATTTTTTTATTTTTCATTTTTAGAGTCATATTCTATTCCTTCATAGTAGTTACCCTTATTTTTGGTATATATATATAAGTTGTTCTCTCTTTAAAATTTTGAGATACAGTTTCTTCTAACAGATCAAAATATACCCTAAATCTCTAGTGTATGGCTTTGTTCTAGTCTCCTGCCTGATCACATTCTCTCCTTTTTTTTTTAAATCCTTTCTTTTTTCAACCAACTTCTTATCTTATCAATTCCTTTTATAAAATCTTTTATAATTTTCATCTTTACAGTCATATTCCATCCCTTCATCTTATTAAACCTTATTTTTGTACATATATGTTTTTCTTTCTTTAAAATTTTGGGAGGCAGTTTCTTCTAACAGACCAAAATACACCCAAAATCTAGTGTGTGGCACTGATCTATGCACCAGCCTGATCATATTTGATCATATTCTGGTTTTTTTGTTTTGTTTTGTTTTTGTTTGTTTTTATCTTTCTTTTTTTTTTCCTTTTTCTTTCTTTCCCTTTCTTTCCCCCCGGTTTCAGGTCTTTTCTGATTTGTTTAGTATATATTTTCTGGGGATGTTGTTACCCTGTTAGCATTTTGTTCTCTCATTCATCTATTCTCCTCTGGACAAAATGACAAGATGGAAAAAATCACCTCAACAAAAAGAACAAGAGGCAGTACCAACTGCCAGGGACCTAATCAATATGGACATTAGTAAGATATCCGAACTAGAGTTCAGAATGATGATTTTAAACATACTAGCTGGGCTTGAAAAAAGCATGGAAGTTATTAGAGAAACCCTTTCTGGAGAAATAAAAGAACTAAAATCTAACCAAGTTGAAATCAAAAAGGCTATTAATGAGGTGCAATCAAAAATGGAGGCTCTAACTCCCAGGATAAATGAGGCAGAAGAGAGAATTAGTGATATAGAAGACCAAATGATGGGAAATAAAGAAGCTGAGAAAAAGATAGAGAAACAACTACTGGATCACGAGGGCAGAATTCGAGAGATAAGCGATACCATAAGATGAAACAACATTAGAATAATTGGGATCCCAGAAGAAGAAGAAAGAGAGAGGGGGGGCAGAAGGTATATTGGAGCAAATTATAGCAGAGAACTTCCCTAATTTGGGGAAGGAAACAGGCATCACAGTCCAGGAGGCACAGAGAACCCCTCTCAAAATCAATAAAAATAGGTCAACACCCCGACATCTAATAGTAAAACTTACGAGTCTCAGAGACAGAAAATCCTGAAAGCAGCTTGGGAGAAGAGATATGTAACCTACAATGGTAGAAACATTAGATTGGCAACAGACCTATCCACAGAGACCTGGCAGACCAGAAAGGACTGGCATGATATATTCAGAGTACTAAATAAGAAAAATATGCAGCCAAGAATACTATATCCAGCTAGGCTTTCATTGAAAATAAAAGGAGAGATAAACAGCTTCCAGGACAAACAAAAACTAAAGGAATTTGCAAACACAAAACCAGCCCTACAAGAAATATTGAACGGGGTCTTCTAAGCAAAGAGAGAGCCTAAAAGCAACATAGACCAGAAAGGAACAGGGACAATATACAGTAACAGTCACCTTACAGGCAATACAATAGCACTAAATTCATATCTTTCAATAGTTACCCTGAATGTAAATGGGCTAAATGCCCCAATCAAAGACACAGGCTATCAGAGGGATAAAAAAAAAAACAAGACCCATCGATATGCTGTCTGCAAGAGACTCATTTTAGACCCAAAGACACCCCCAGATTGAAAGTGAGGGGGTGGAAAACCATATACCATGCTAATGGACACCAAAGAAAAGCTGGGGTGGAAATCCTTATATCAGACAAAATAGATTTTAACCAAAGACTGTAATAAGAGATGAGGAAGGACACTATAGCCTACTTAAAGGGTCTATCCAACAAAAAGATCTAACAGTTATAAATATCTATGCCCCTAACGTGGGAGCAGCCAATTATATAAGGCAATTAATAACAAAAGCAAAGAAACACATCGACAACAGTACAATAATCGTGGGGGACTTTAACACCCCCCTCACTGAAATGGACAGATCACCTAAGCAAAAGATCAACGAGGAAATAAAGACTTTAAATGACACGCTGGACCAAATGGACTTCACAGATATGTTCAGAACATTCCATCCCACAGCAACAGAATACACATTCTTCTCTACTGCACATGGAACATTCTCCAGAATAGATCACATCCTAGGTCACAAATCAGGTCTCAACCGGTACCAAAAGATTGGGATCATTCCCTGCATATTTTCACACCACAATGCTTTGAAACTAGAACTCAATCACAAGAGGAAAGTCGGAAAGAACTCAAATACATGGAGGCTAAAGAGCATCCTACTAAAGAATGAATGGGCCAACCAGGAAATTAAAGAAGAATTTAAAAAATTCATGGAAACCAATGAAAATGAAAACACAACTGTTCAAAATCTTTGGGATGCAGCAAAGGCAGTCCTAAGAGGAAAGTATATAGCAATATAAGCCTTTCTCAAGAAACAAGAAAGGTCTCAAATACACAACCTAACCCTACACCTAAAGGAGCTGGAGAAAGAACAGCAAATAAAGCCTAAACCCAGCAGGAGAAGAGAAATAATAAAGATTAGACCAGAAATTAGAGAAATAATAAACATTAGAGCAGAAATCAATCAATCAAGCAGAAATCTATCAAAATAGAAATCAAAAGAATAGTAGAACAGATCAATGAAATTAGGAGCTGGTTCTTTGAAAGAATTAATAAGATTGATAAAACCCTGGCCAGACTTATCAAAAAGAAAAGAGAAAGGACCCAAATAAACAAAATTGTGAATGAAAGAGGAGAGATCACAACCAACACCAAAGAAATACCAACAATTATAAGAACATATTACGAGGGGCACCTGGGGGCTCAGTCATTATGCGTTTGCCTTTGGCTCAGGTCATGGTCCCAGGGTCCTGGGATCGAGCCCCACATTGGGCTCCCTGCTCGGCGGGAGGCCTGCTTCTCCCTCCCCCACTCCCACTGCTTGTGTTCCTTCTCCCGCTGTGTCTCTCTCTGTCAAATAAATAAATAAAATCTTAAAAAAAAAAAAAAGAACATATGAGCAACTCTCTGCCAGCAAATTAGATAATCTGGAAGAAATGGATGCATTCCTTGAGATGTATCAACTACCAATACTGAACCAGGAAGAAATAGAAAACCTGAACAGACCTATAACCACTAAGGAAATTGAAGCAGTAATAAAAAATTTCCCAACACAAAAGCCCGGGGCCAGATGGCTTCCCAGGGGAATTCTACCAAACATTTAAAGAAGAATTAATACCTATCCTTCTGACACTGTTCCAAAAAAGAGAAATAGAAGGAAAACTTCCAATCCCGTTTTATGAGGCCAACATTACCTTGATCCCCAAACCGGACAAAGACCCCATCAAAAAGGAGAATTACAGACCAATATCCCTGATGAACATGGATGCAAAAATTCTCACCAAAATACTAGCCAATATGACCCAACAGTACATTAAAAGGATTATTCACCACGACCAAGTGAAATTTATCCCTGGGATGCAAGCTTGGTTCAACATCCGCAAATCAATCAATGTGATACAATATATGAATAAAAGAAAGAACAAGAACCATCTGATCCTCTCAATAGATGCAGAAAAAGCATTTGACAAAGTACAGCATCCATTCTTGATCAAATCTCTTCAGAGTATAGGGATAGAGGGTACATACCTCAATATCATAAAAGCCATCTATGAAAAACCCACAGCGAATATCATTCTCAATGGGGAAAAACTGAGAGCTTTCCCCCTAAGGTCAGGAACACAGCAGGGATGTTCACTATCACCACTGCTATTCAACATAGTATTAGAAGTCCTAGCCACAGCAATCAGACAACAAAAAGAAATAAAAGGCATCCAAATCGGCAAGGAAGAAGTCAAACTCTCACTCTTTGCAGATGATATGATACTTTATGTGGAAAACCCAAAAGACTCCACCCCAAAACTGCTAGAACTCATACAGGAATTCAGTAAAGTGGCAGGATAGAAAATCAATGCACAGAAATCAGTGGCATTCCTATACAACAACAACAAGA
>NW_025409547.1:0-13565 GCF_002201575.2 Neomonachus schauinslandi
AGCAGCTGCAAATCCTTATTTGGACTTGTAGCCTAATCGGGTCCAGGTTCACATGGAGTGCAGCCATGCTCTATGGCAAGAAACATGTTTATTTCAGGTTTCCACGATGACCACCTGAATTGCAGAAAGAGGAGGATGGGGTCTTATGTCAACACCAACAGTTGACTCAATCTGCCACTCAGCCTGCGGACAAAACAAACAAAACAAAACAAAACCCTCCTCAACCCTTACCTGTTCAGCCCTGAGGCAAATGTTCAAAAGAACATATCCTGGCCCATAACAATGTCTTTTACTGCAAGTCTATTAGGAACTGCTCCCCAGGTGTGTGCAATACTAAATCTGTGGAGAACGATGGAGGAAATTGAAGATCTTCCTGGGATCAAAATGATAGAACCATCCCAGCATCCGACCCTGACATTTTCTCTACTTGAACGATATCTAAATTAGGGTATTGTGTGCCCAATCAATCTTTAAGTGACCGATCTATGTTTACAACTTGAAGCCCCTTGGGTCTCTCCAGTCCTGGCATAGCATCCAAGTCACTAGTTTGCAGCTCACCTGGTCTTGGGACTCAGAAACATGGCTGTTGTGGCTTGAATTATGTCCTCAAAGAAGATAAATTGAAATCTTTAATCTCTGGCATCTGAATGTAACCTTACTTGAAAACAGGGTCTTTGCAGATATAATCAGATTAAGGTGAGATAGCACTGATTCGAGACCCATTGGTATCTTTATAAGAAGGCCATGTGCAGAGACATATTCCCACAGGGAGAAGACGCTCTCATGGCAGGGACAGAGATAGAAGTCATACATTTACAAACTAAGAATTCTAAGGATTGTTGGAATTTCCAGAAACTAGGAAAAGGCAGAGAAGTCTTCTTTTCCAGGAATGTCAGAGGAAACAGCCTTGTCGACACTTTGATTTCACATTTTCCAGTCTCCGGAAAAGCGATAGAACATTTTCTGTTGTTTTAAGCTCCCCACACTATGGTATTAAATCACAGGAGCCCTACAGAACAAATACAGGTATTGTGCAAGTAAGGATGTGCTGCCGCAATAAGTAACTAAAAATGTAGAACTCACTATATGATTGGGTAACAGCTAGAAGGGTTGTAAAGTGTATCACAGAGAAAGTCTTGATTGCCTTGAAGAGACTGTTGCTAGAAATATGGGTGTGAAACCTCACTCTGGTGAGATTTCAGATGGAATTAACTCCCTCAGAAAAGTAACTTCTATCATCTTATAAAAATACATTAATTTCACAAATAGAATGTAAAAATGTAAACATGGTAATAAATGATGACTCAATGAATGCTCATTTTATTTTTATGTGCTATTCTGAAAACTTTCTAGATACTTATATAATGGTTTTAAGAACCTTTGAGGAAGGTACTATTGCAATCCCCTTTACATTAATGCGAAACAAGGCCACAGAAAATTTAAGTATGCCAATATCTCACAGTTCATATGTAAAATAACCAGAATATGCACCAGGCAGTGGGACCAAAGTACTTACAAGTATTGTTAAAGGTCGAAAAACACTACCTACATGAAAAACATAAGTTTTTACAAATTTCTACAGCCAAAAAGAGGATTCAGCAAGGTCGCTGGATAAAACTTTATCTTCAATATCAGTGTTTCTGGCAACTGGAAAACTTGTAGGAAGTCTCTGTTATTTTAACATGTTAATATGCTATTAAGTATACTCCTAATAATACTACCAATTAACTATATTGTGAATACATTATTAATAACATTCCTTATTAATAAAGTACAGTATTGATATGTCATCATAGTACCATAAACTAGACAACTAATTTATTATTAAATTAACATCATTTATAATTAACTATATTATCTATACATTTATTAAACATATAAATAACCTGTAACCTTGACATTCAACTCTTAGCTCGATACCGACCAGAAATGCATAAATGCGTGTAATCAAAAAATTTAGCAGGAGAATTTCAAGGCAGCCTTATCAGAATTACTTGGCAGATATGTTGGCTATTATATTTTGGACATCATGCTTGGACTGTACTGGCTCTAGTAGGAAGACCAAGATATGAGACAGGGGGAAAAGATGGCAGAAGAGTTGGGGACCGTATTCAAACCTGTCCCCAGAATTGAGCTGGATATCTACCAGACCACTCTGACCACCCATGAAATCAGCCTGAGATGGAAGAAGATAGGACTGGATTTTTACAAACAAAATATCACAGGCATTTGGTTTCGAGGTCAGAAGTGGGGAGTCCTGAACCGGTGGGCAGATATAGGAGGATAAACAGAACGGGGAGGGAGCCATCAGGATCCTGCACCTCTGGTGAGGGATAGACTCCCGCGCTGGGATGGGGCACAGAGTTGCAGACAGGTAGGGGCAGGGAAAGGACTTTAGGGCAGCTCCCCCAGCCCCGACAGAAACCCAGAACAGAAACCGGGAGTGGTGGGGCCGTGCTTGTGAACTGGGTGTGACAGGGGGTTTAGAAGCACAAAGGGCAGTGACATGCCCAACCTGGAGGCAAGGACTGGGAGCACTGCTGAGGGGAGCACAAACCAGGACACGGCAGTTTATAGCAGCACAGACAGAAACGGATATAGTGTGGCCTGGAGAGCTCACAGAAGAACAGACTACAATCTCTCTGCTTTGAGGCAGAGCATTGGAAAAGATCTCTTCTGCTCTGACTCTCGAAACAGACATCGAAAGCCACAAGGGAAAGCCACAGAGAAGAAAAGCCCCCCCAAACCGGTATTCAATGAGCCCATCCCCCAGCACAGGTGCAGGGCAACTCTGCACAAACAGGGTTGCCTGAGTAACAGCAGGGCAGTCACCTCCCCCAGAAGCCAGGCTGGGAAAACAAGAAGCCAAAAACTCTAAGTCACTATAGAACAGGAGCATCTTGCGTGGGTTGTGCTCAATAATTTGGACTCTACATTCCCTCAACCTGCCCTCAACAGAATGACCAGGAGGAGGAACCCCCAAAATAGGAAAGACTCAGAGACTATGACTTATGTCACAGATTTACCAATGGATACAGATATAACCCAGATGTCAGAGATGCGATTCAGGGTAGAAATTGTGAAGAAAATAGCTAGAATGGAGAAATCAAATAATGGCAACATAAAGTCTCTAAGGGCAGAAATGAAAACTGAACTGGCAAAACTTAAATAATACTATCAGTGAGGGGCGCCTGGGTGGCTCAGTCATTAAGCGTCTGCCTTCGGCTCAGGTCGTGATCCCAGAGCCCTGGGATCGAGCCCCACGTCGGGTTCCCTGCTCTGCGGGAGGCCTGTTCTCCCTCTCCCACTCCCCCTACTTGGGTTCTCTCTCTTGTTGTGTCTCTCCCTGTCAAATAAATAAAATCTTAAAAAAAAAAAAATACTATCAGTGAGATCCAATCTAATCCAGATAATCTAACAGCTAGGGTAAGCGAGGGGGTGGAGAGCGAGAGAGGATTAGAAGATATATTTGAGCAAATTGTCCTGAGAACCTCCCTAATCAGGAGAATGAAAAAAACACTTGTGTCCTAGAGGCAGACACGACCCATCCAAAGATCAAGGAAAACAAGCAAATGCCCTGGCATGTAATAGTAACTCTCGCAAATCTAAGAACCAAGTTAACCAACTGAAGGGCAGTTAGGGGGAAGAGATTCCTTACGTATAGAGGGAGGAACATCAGAATAATGTCAGACCTATCCACAGAGACCTGGCAAGCCAGAAAGGCCTCGCAAGACATATTAAGGATACTAAATGAGAAGTATATACAGCCAAGAATACTTTATCTGGCAAGGCTTTCATTTAGAATGGATGGAGAGATGCAGACCTCCCAGGACAGGCAGAACCTGAACGAATATGTGAACATGAAGCCGGCCCTGCAAGAAATATTAAGTGGGGTTCTATAAAAGGAGAAAGACCCCGAGAGTGATATACAACAGAAATTTACAGGGACAATCTATAAAAACGATGTCTTCACAGGCAACATGATGACAACAAATTCATATCTTTTAATAATCACTCCAAACGTGAAAGGCCTAAATGCCCCATAAAACGCACAGTGTTGCAGACTGAATAGAAAGACAGGACCCATCTATATGCTGTCTAAAAGAGACTCATTTGTACCCTAAAGATATATAAAGTGAAAGAAAAGTGGAGATCCATCTTCAATGCCAATGGACTTCAAAAGAAAGCTGGGGTAGCAATTTTTCTATCAGCAAATTAGATTTCAAACTAAAGTCCGTAGTTAGAGACACTGAAGGACACAATATCATTCTGAAAGGGTCTGTCCAACAAGATCTAACAACTGTAAACATCTATGCCCCCAACATGGGAGCAGCCATCTAAAGAAGCCAACTGTTAACCAACATAAAGAGTCATATTGATAACAATACGTTAATTGTAGTAGACCTCAATACTCCACTCTCAGCAATAGACTGATCATCTAAGCAGGAAATCAACAAAGAGCTTTGAAGGATACACTGAGCCAGATGTGCCTCATAGATATTTATAGAACATTCCACCATAAAACAAGAGAATACTCATTCTTCTCCAGCGCATATGGAACTTTCTCCAGAATAGACCACATACTGGGTCACATATCAGGTCTCAACCGATCCCAAAAGACTGAGATTATTCCCTGCATATTCTCAGACCATAATGCTTTAAAATTAGAACTCAATAACAAGAAAACATTTGGAAGAAATTCAAACACCTGGAAACTAAAGACCACTCTGCTCCAGAATGTTTGTTTCATCCAGGAAATCAAAGAACTGAAACAATTCATGGAAACCAATGAGAATGAAGACACATCCATCCAAAACCTATGGGATACTGCAAAGGCAGTCCTAAGGGAGAAATACATAGCCATCCAATCCTCACTCAAAAAAATAGAAAGATCCTGAATTCACCAACTAACTCTACACCTTAAAGAACTAGAGAGAAAGCAACAAACGTTGCCTAAGTCACATATTAGAAGAGAAATAATTAAGATTAGAGCATAGATCAGTGAATTAGAAACCAGAAACATGGCAGATTAGATAAACAAAACTAGAAGTTGGTTCTTTGAAAGAATAAGATCGATAAACCACTGGCCAGACATATCCAAAAGAAAAGAGAAAGGACCCAATTTAATAAAATTGTAAATGAAAGGGGAGAGATCATGACTGACACCAAGGAAATAGAAACAATTATTAGAAATTATTATCAACAACTATATGCCAATAAACTGAGCCATCTGGATGAAATGGATGCCTTCCTGGAAAACTATAAATTGCGAAGACTGAAACAGGAAGAAATTGACAACCTGAATAGGCCAATAACCAGTAATGAGATTGAAGCAGTGATTGAAAACCTCCCAAAAAACAAGACTCCAGGGCCTGATGGATTCCCTGGGGGTTCTACCAAACATTCAAAGAAGAAATAATACCTATTCTCCTGAAGCTGTTCCAAAACATAGAATCAGGAGGAACGCTTCCAGACTCATTCTATGAAGCCTGCATTACCTTGGTCTCCAAACCAGGCAATGACCCCATTAAAAACGAGAATTTCATACTAATATCCCTGATGAATATCGGTTCGAAAATCCTCAACAAATTCCTAGCTAATAGAATCCAACAATACATTAAAAGGATCAACCACCGTGACCAAGTAGAATTTATCCCCAGATGCAGGGGTCGTTCAACCTTTGTAAATCAATCAATGTCATAGAACACCTTAATAAGAGGAGAGAGAAGTAGCATATGGTCCTCTCAGTTGATGCAGAAAAAGCATTTGAGAAAATACAGCATCTTTTCCTGAATAAAATTCTTCAGAATATAGGGATAGAGGGAACATTCCTCAAGATCATCAAATCCATCTATGGAAAACTCACAGCGAATATCCCCCTCAATGGGAAAAAGCTGAGAGCCTTTCCCTTAAGATCAGGAACACATCAAGGATGCACACTCTCACCACTATTATTCAACAGAGTACTCGAACTCCTGTATCAGCAATCAGACAACAAAAAGTAATAAGTTATTCAAATTGGCAAAGAAGAAGTCAAAATCTCTCTTCGAAGATGACATGATACTTTATGAGGAAAACCAGAAGAGGCCACTCCCAAAAGACTAGAACTCATACAGGAATGCACTAATGTGGCAGGATACAAAATCAATGCACTGAAATCTATTGCGTTCTTATACTGACAATGTAACTGTAGAGAGAGAAATTAGGGAATTGCTTCCATGTAAAACAGCACCAAAAACCATAAGATAAGTAGAAATAAACCTCACAAAAGAGGTAAATATCTATGCTTTAGAAAGTACAGAACACTTATGAAGGAAATTAAAGAAGATACTAAATGATGGAAAAAGCTCCCTAGCTCATGGATCAGAAGAATAAACTTTGTGAATATATCTATGCTGCCCAGAGAAATCTACACTTTCAAAGCAATCCGTATCAAAAACCATCAACATTTTTTACACAACTGTAACAAACAATCCTAAAATCTGTATGGAACTAGAAAGGTCCCGAATCACGAAGGAAAGATTAAAAAAAAAAAAAAGCTGGCGCATCACGTTGCCTGACTTCAGACTATATTGCAAAGGTTCGATCACCAAGACAGCATCCCTATTGGCACAAAACAGACAAATAGACCAATGGAACAGAATAGAGACTCCAGAAATGGGCCCTCATCTCTATGGCCAACTAGTCTTTGACAAAGCAGGAAAAATATGCAATGGAAGGAAGGCAGTCTCTTCAATAAGTGGTGCTGGGAAAATTGGACAGGTACATATAAAGAAGGAAACTTGACCATTCTCTTACACCATACACAAAGATAAACTCAAAATGGATGAAAGACCTCAATGTGAGACAGGAATCCATCAAAGGCCTAGAGGAGAATATAGGCAGTAACCTCTTCAACATCAGCCACCGCAACTTTTTCAAGATATGTCTGCAAAGGCAAGGGAAACAAAAGTGAAAATACACTTTTAGGACTTCATCAAGATCAAAACCTTCTGCACAACAAAGGAAACAGTCAACAAAACAAAGACACAATCCCCAGATTGGGAGAAGATATTTGCAAATGTCATTACAGAAAAAAGGCTAGTATCCAATATCTATGAAGAACTTTTGAAACTCAACACCCAAAAAACAAATGATCAAGTCAAACAATGGGCAGAAGGTTATGAACAGATGCTTCTCCAAAGAAGACATACAAATGGCTAATAGAAACATGAAAACATGTTCATCATCACGAGCCATCAGGGAAATACAAATCCAGACCCCAATGAGATCTCATCTCTCAGGCGCAATGGCTGGTGTTAACAAGACAGGAAAAAACAAATGGTGTCAAGGATGCAGAGAAAGGGGAACCCTCGAACACTGCTGGTGGGAACACAAAAACTGGTGCAGTCACTCTGGAAAACAGTGTGGAGGGGCCACAAAAAATTGAACATAAAGCTACCCATGACCCAGCAACTGGACTACTGGGTGTTTACCCCAAAGATACAGATGTAGTGAAAAGAAGGGGCACCTGCACCCCAATGTTCATTGCAACAATACCCACAATAGCCAAACTATTGTGGTTTCGGGGGATTGCTTAGCCCACTGACGGGTATTAAGGAGGGCACATGTTTCGTTTTGTTTTATTTTTCTTTCTTTTTTTATTATGTTATGTTAATCACCATACGTTACATCATTAGTTTTTGATGTAGTGATCCATGATTCATTGTTTACGTATAACACCCAGTGCTCCATTCACTACATGCCCTCTTTAATACCAATCACCAGGCTAACACATCCCCCCATGCCCATGCCTCTAGAACCCTCAGTTTGTTTCTCAGAGTCCATAGTCTCTCATGGTTCATCTCCCTCTCCAATTTCCCTCCCTTCATTTTCCCCTTCCTGCTATCTTCTACTTCTTCTTCTTTTTTTGTAACATATAATCTATTATTTGTTTCACAGGTCTGTCATTCAACAGTCTTCCACAATTCAAGGCGCTCACCATAGCACATACCCTCCCCAATGTCTATCACCCAGCCGCCCCATCCCTCCCAGCCCCCACCACTCCAGCAACCCCTTGTTAGTTTCCTGAGATTAAGAATTCCTCATATCAGTGAGATCACATGATACATGTCTTTCTCTGATCGACTTATTTCGCTCAGCATAATACCCTCCAGTACTATCCACGTCGTTGCAGACGGCAAGATTTCATTCCTTTTGGAGTCTGCGTAATATTGCACCTTCTTTATCCATTCATCTGCCGATGGATATCTTGGCTCTTTCCATAGTTTGGCTATTGTGGTTATTGCTGCTATAAACATTGGGGTGCACGTATCTCTTCGGATCCCTACATTTGTATCTTTGGGGTAAATACCCAGGAGTGCAATTGCTGGGTTGTATGGTAGCTCTATTTTCAACTTTCTGAGGAACCTCCATACTGTTTTCCAGAGTGGCTGCACCAGCTTGCATTTCCACCAACAGTGTAGGAGGGTTCCCCTTTCTCCGCATCCCTGCCAACATCTGTTGTTTCCTGACCTGTTAATTTTAACCATTTTGACTGCTGTGAGGTGGTATCTCATTGAGGTTTTGATTTGGATTTCCCTGATGCCGAGCGATGTTGAGCACTTTTTCATGTGTCTTCTTTGGAAAAATGTCTGTTCATGTCTTCTGCCCATTTCTTGATTGGATCATTTGTTCTTTGGGTGTTGAGTGTGAGAAGGTCTTTATAGCTTTTAGATCTAGCCCTTTATCTGATATGTCCATTGCAAATATCTTCTCCCATCCTGTTGGTTGTCTTTTGGTTTTGTTGACTGTTTCTTTTGCTGTGCAAAAGCTTTTTATCTTGATGAAGTCCCAATAGTTCATTTTTGCCCTTGCTTCCCTTGCCTTTGGCTATATTTCTAGGCAGAAGTTGCTGAGGCTGAGGTGGAACAGATTGCTGCCTGTGTTCTCCTTTAGGATTTAATGGACTCCTGTCTCACATTGAGGTCTTTCAACCATTTGGAGTCTATTTTTGTGTGTGGTGTAAGGAAATGGTCCAGTTTCATTCTTCTGCATGTGGCTATCCAATTTTCCCAACACCATTTGTTGAAGAGACCGTCTTTGTTCCATTGGACCTTCTTTCCTGCTTTGTTGAAGATTAGTTGACCATAGAGTTGAGGGTGCATTTCTGGGCTCTCTATTTTGTTCCACTGATCTATGTGTCTGTTTTTGTGCCAGTACCATACTGCCTTGATGATGACAGCTTTGTAATAGAGCTGGAATTCCGGAATTGAGATGCCTCCAGCTTTGCTTTTCTGTTGAACCAATCTTAGAGCCCAGGGATAAATCCCACTTGGTCATGGTGAATAATCCTTTTAATGTACTGTTGGATCCTATTGGCTAGTATTTTGGTGAGAATTTTTGCATCTATGTTCCTCAAGGATATTGGTCTGTAATTCTCCTTTTTGATGAAGTCTTTGCCTGGTTTGGGGATCGAGGTAATGGTGGCCTCATAAAACAAGTTTGGAAGTTTTCCTTCCATTTCTATTTTTTGGAACAGTTTCAGAAGAATAGGTGTTAATTCTTCTTGAAATGTTTGGTAGAATTGCCCTGGGAAGCCATCTGGCCCTGGGCTCTTGTTTGTTGGGTGATTTTTGATTACGGCTTCAATTTCCTTAGTGATTATAGGTCTGTTCATGTTTTCCATTTCCTCCTGGTTCAGTTTTGGTGGTTGATACATCTCTAGGAATGTATCCATTTCTTCCAGATTATCTAATTTTCTGGCATACAATTGGTTATAATATATTCTTTTTTTAAAGATTTTATTTATTTATTTGACAGAGAGAGCACAGAGAGAGAGAGGGAACACAAACACGGGGAGTGGGAGAGGTAGAAGCAGGCTTCCTGCGGAGCAGGGAGTGTGATGCAGGGCTCGATCCCAGGACCCTGGGTCATGACCTGAGCCGAAGGCAGACGCTTAAGGATTGAGTCACCCAGGTGTCCCGCTCATAATATGTTCTTATAATTCTTTGTATTTCTTTGGTGTTGCTTGTGATCTCTCCTCTTCCATTCATGGATTTTATCTATGGGGTCATTTTTCTTTTCTTGTGATAAATGTGGCCAAGCGTTTATCCATCTTATTAATTCTTTCAAAGAACCCGCTCCTACTTTTGTTGATCTGTTTTAGTGTTCTTTTGGTTTCTATTTCATTGATGTCTGCTCTGATCTTTATTATTTCTCTTCTCCTGCTGCATTTAAGCTTCATTTGCTGTTCTTTCTCCAGCTCCTTTAGTGTGGGGTTAGGTTGTGTATTTGAGATCTTTCTTGTTTTTTGAGAAAGGCTTGTATTGCTATATACTTTCCTTTTAGGACTGCCTTTGCTACATACCAAAGGTTTTGAACAGTTGTGTTTTCATTTTCATTGGTTTCCATGTATTTTTTTAATTCTTCTTTAATTTCCTGGTTGACCCATTCATTCTTCAGTAGGATGCTCTTTAGCCTCCATGTATTTGAGTTCTTTCCGACTTTCCTCTTGTGATTGAGTTCTAGTTTCAAAGCATTGTGGTCTGAAAATAGGCAGGGAATGATCCCAATCTTTTGGTACTGGTTGAGACCTGATTTATGACCTAGGATGTGATCGATTCTGGAGAATGTTCCATGGGCACTAGAGAAGAATGTGTATTCCGTTGCTTTGGGGTGGAATGTTCTGAATATGTCTGTGAAGTCCATTTGGTCCAGTGTGTCATTTAAAGTCTTTATTTCCTTGTTGATCTTTTGCTTAGACGATCTGTCCATTTCAGTGAGGGGGGTGTTAAAGTCCCCCACTATTACTGTATTGTTGTCGATGTGTTTCTTTGCTTTTGTTATTAACTGGCTTATATAATTGTCTGCTCCCATGTTAGGGGCATAGATATTTACAATTGTTAGATCTTCTTGTTGGATAGATCCTTTACGTAGGATATGATGTCCTTCCTCATCTCTTATTACAGTCTTTGTTTTAAAATCTAATTTGTCTGATATAAGGATTGCCACCTCAGCTTTCTTTTGGTGTCCATTAGCATAGTAAATGGTTTTCCACCCCCTCACATTCAATCTGGGGGTGTCTTTGGTTCTAAAATGAGTCTCATGCAGACAGCATATCGATGGGTCTTGTTTTTTAATCCAGTCTGATAGCCTGTGTCTTTTGATGGGGGCATTTAGCCCATTTACATTCAGGGTAACTATTGAAAGATAGGAATTTAGTGCCATTGTATTGCCTGTAAGGTGACTGTTACCGTACATTCTCTGTGTTCCTTTCTGGTCTATGTTGCTTTTGGGCTATCTCTTTGCTTAGAGGACCCCTTTCAAGATTTCCTGTAGGGCTGGTTTTGTGTTTGCAAATTCCTTTAGTTTTTCTTTGTCGTGGAAGCTTTTTATCTCTCCTTCAATTTTCAATGACAGCCTAGCTGGATAGAGTATTCTTGGCTGCATATTTTTCTCATTTAGTGCTCTGAATATATCCTGCCAATCCTTTCTGGCCTGCCCGGTCTCTGTGGATAGGTCTGTTGCCAATCTAATGTTTCTATCCTTGTAGGTTACATATCTCTTCTCCTGAGCTGCTCTCCGGATTTTCTCTTTGTCTATGAGACTCGTAAGTTTTACTATTAGATGTCGGGGTGTTGACCTATTTTTATTGATTTTGAGAGGGGTTCTCTGTGCTTCCTGGATTTTCATGCCTGTTGCCTTCCCCAAATTAGGGAAGTTCTCAGCTATAATTTGCTCCATTATACTTTCTTCCCCTCTCTCTCTTTCTTCTTCTTCTGGGATCCCAATTATTCTAATGTTGTTTCATCTTATGGTATCACTTATCTCTCGAATTCTGCCCTCGTGATCCAGTAGTTGTTTATCTCTCTTTTTCTCAGCCTCTTTATTTTCCATCATTTCATCTTCTTTATTACTGATTCTCTCTTCTGCCTCATTTATTCTAGCAGTTAGCGCCCCCATTTTTTATTGCACCTCATTAATAGCCTTTTTGATTTCTACTTGGTTGAATTTTAGTTCTTTTACTTCTCCAGTAAGGGTTTCTCTAATAACTTCCATATTTTTTTCAAGCCCAGCTAGTATCTTTAATGTGATGATTCTGAACTCTAGATCTGACATCGTACTAATGTCCTTATTGATTAGGTCCCTGGCAGTCGGTACTACCTCTTGTTCTTTTTGTTGAGGTGATTTTTTCCATCTAGTCATTTTGTGCAGAGGAGAATAGATTAATGAGAGAACAAAATGCTAGCAGAGTAACAACGTCCCCAGAAAATATACTCTAAAGAAATCAGAAAAGACCTGAAGCAGTGGGAAAAGAAAGGGAAAGAGAGAAAAAAGAGAAAGAAAAAAAAAGAAAAAGATAAAGATAAAAACAAAAACAAACAAAACAAAACAACAACAACAACAACAAAAAAAAAAAACAGAATGTGATCAAATATGATAGGCTGGTATATAGATCAGTGCCACACACTAGATTTGGGGTGTATTTTGGTCTTTTAGAAGAAAGTGCCTCCCAAAATTTTAAAGAAAGAAAAATTTATATATGTACAAAAATAAGGGTTGATAAGATGAAGGGATGGAATATGAATGTAAAGATTGAAATTATAAAAAAATTTATAAAAGGAATTGATAAGAAGTTCTTTGAAAAAAGAAAGAAGAGGATTTAAAAAGAGAAAAAGGAAAAAAAAAGGGAGAGGATGTGATCAGGCAGAGGAATAGAAAACACCATATACTAGAGATTTAGGGTATATTTTAATCTGTTAGAAGAAACTATCTCAAAATTTTAAACAGAGAACAACTTATATATATAAGCCAAAAATAAGGGTAACTACTATGAAGGGATATAATATGACTCAAAAAATGAAAAATAATTTTTTTTAAAAGGGATTGATAAGATGTTCGTTGGAAAAGGGAAAAAGAAAAATTCAAAAAGAAAAAAAAAGAAAAAAGGACAGTTAAAAAAAATAATAAATTTGAAAGAGTAAAGAATCATTGTAAAAAAGCCATGAATTCTATGTGCAGTATTCCCCTAGCGCTGGAGTTCTGCTGTTCTCATTGATGGGTAAACATGTTCCTGGCTGGCTATTCTCACTGATCTTCTGGGGAGGGGCCTGTTGCCGTGGTTTCCAAATGTCTCTGCCAGAGGCAGAATTGCCCCGCCCTTGCCCCCTCCCGGCTAAGTAATCTGCTCTGGTTTGCTCTCCGGGGCTTTTGTTCCCTGCAAGCTTTCCATACAGCTTTGGAGGCGGAGAGTGAAAATGGCGGCCTCCCAATCTCTGCCCCGGAGGAGCCGAGAACTCGGGGCCCCGCTTCTCAGTGAGCCCCCAGAGAAAAGCCGTCAGTCACTCCCATCTCCCCAGTCTCTGGTTGCACTCCGTGCTCACCCAGCCTGTGACCGCACGTTTTTATCTCTGGCACCTGACCCCGGGTGGAGTCTCCAAACCCAGCAGATCCCTGCGGTGCACTCCCGCGCGGCTCCTCCCATGGGAGGAAGGTGAGTCTCCCTGGATCTTCCGCTTGTTGGGTCCCTGCTGGAGAAGCAGGGGCCCGACTGTGCCGCGGATCACTGTTTATGGCAACCCCGA
>NW_025409548.1:0-13553 GCF_002201575.2 Neomonachus schauinslandi
TGATGGTCTGCTCCATGTTCTTCTTCATGCGCTCCAGGTGGGCGCTGGTGTCCTGCTCCTTCTTCAGCTCCTCTGCCATCATGGCAGCCTGGGGTCAGGAGAGAGGTCTAAAAGAACTGGGCCCAGGGCCCCTTGTCCCTCAAGGATCAGCGTTTTCCCAGCCTGGTGTCTGTTTCCCGAGGCCCGCCAACCCACGCAGCGCTAAGAGTCGGCTTGTCACGGTGCAGTGGCTTGGCCGGGACCCAGGGCCCTTGTTCACGTCTTTAGTGGGGGCGGGAGGGGAGCGGTCACTCACATCGGTGATGGCCTTCTTGGCTTTCTCCTCGGCGTTCCTGCACTCCTGCACCGCCTCTTCCACTTCTGATTGGAGCTGGGACAGGTCTGCGTCCATCTTCTTCTTCTGGTTGATGAGGCTGGTGTTCTGAGGATCAAGGTGGGCGGAGCACGAAAAGCACTGAGCATCCAGGGGTGGCTCCCAAACCTCGCCTGCTGGGCCCCCCCCAGCCGTGCTTCCCTCCACGAATGCACAGGGGAGCCGCTCACCTGGGAGTGCAGCAGCTGCACCCGCTCGCTGGTCTCGATCAGCTCCTGCTCGGCCAGCTTCCGAGACCGCTCCGTCTGCTCCACCACGGCCCGCAGCTCCTCCAGCTCCGCCTGCAGCAGGTTGTTGCGCCGCTCTACGATGGCGATGTTCTCCTTCAGGTCGTCGTTGGCGCGGACCGCGTCGTCCAGCTGGATCTGGGTGTCCTGCACACCAGGAGGGTGGGCATGAGAGAGGGGTTGGCCTCTGGGCCCATCAGAAGGCCGTTCGGCTAGGCTGGGTGCCTGGGGAGGTGCGGGGGAGCCCGATGTGCCGGGTCTGGAGGGCCTGTGGGATGTCTCCGCAGTAGCCAGGAGGAATCTGCTGCTGTAAAGGGACACCACCACCCAGCATGGCCACGTGGAGGCCAGTCTGTTTCCGGGTAAGGTGACTTCCTGCTTCAGGAGTCTCCTCGTACCTTCAGCAAGCTCTGGAGACCCTTGACTTGCTTCTGGGCCTCAGCGGCCATGCGGTTGGCGTGGCTGAGCTGGATCTCCATCTCGTTCAGGTCGCCCTCCATCTTCTTCTTCACCCGCAGGGCCTCATTGCGGCTACGCGTCTCCGCGTCCAGGGAGGTCTGCAGCGAGTCCACCACCCGCAGGTGGTTGCGCTTGGCCTGCTCCATCTCCTCGTCCTTCTCTGCCAGCTTCCGCTCGATCTCTGCCTTGATCTGGTTGAACTCCAGCTGGGCCCGCAGGATCTTGCCCTCCTCATGCTCCAGGGAGGCCTGGGAGGGGGTGGAGAGAGAGGGTCGGAGACAGACTGTCAGGGCACAGGGCCGGGGGCAGGGGTCTGTCCATGAATCATGGATACAAAGTGAGTTCAAGAGTGCTATTAAGTGGTTCAGTCAAAGAAGCAGAAGGAGGAAGAAGAAATGAGAATTTAAAAGAAAAAAAAAAGGCTTAGGAGAGGTGGTTCAGACCCTCACAGAGGAGAGCGAGCTATGAAGACAAAGAGGAAAATGAAGAGAAAGGTGTTGCCAAGGAAACGGAGGCAATCAGGCACGGAATGTAAAAAATCCTGAAGTGGGAGGCAGAGGCCGAAAGGAGAGGGGAGGGGATCCAGGAAATCTTGTCTAAGATGTAAAGGGTAAAATGTCTGTGTGAAGGACATAGAGTGACCTATTCGTTCATTCATTCATTCATTCATTCATTCATTCATTCCACAATGTTTGTTGAGTGGCTGCTATGTGCCAGGTACTGTGCTAGGCTCTAAGGATGGACCGGGGAACAAAATGGACAAAAAAGAGACGAGAACAGGGACCACAGCTCGGCTTCCCTCCGCCCCCCGGCCACACCCTGCACACACACCTCAGCCTCCTCCAGGGCCGACTGCAGCTCCAGCTTCTCAGCCTCCAGCTGCTTGCGGACCTTCTCCAGCTCGTGGATGGTTTTTCCACTGGAACCCAACTGCTCAGTCAGGTCGGAGATCTCCTCTGTGGGAGGGGCCGGGCCACTCAGTTGGGGGCTGCCATGGTCCAATATGGGGGGCACCCTTCCTGGAGCCCTTGGGTGGCGCCACATGAGGAGACTACCCCCAGCCCCTCCCCGGCCTCTCCGGCCCCAGCGCACCCTGAAGGTTCTTGTTCTCCCGCTTGAAGGTCTCCAGATGCTCCAGGGACTCCTCATAGGCGTTCTTGAGCTTGAAGAGCTCTGTGCTGAGGGAGCGCGCCTCCTTCTGCGAGGACTCCAGCTCTGACTGCGACTCCTCATACTTCTGCTTCCACTCGGCCAGGATCTGTGGGGACCCGGCTCACTGCACGGCCCCAACCCCCACCCCAGTACACCCCCATCCCCCATTCCCCCGGCTCTCCAGGGCATGCCCAGGCCCCTCGGCGGGGCTCAGTCTCCTTCCTGGCCCCCCAGGAGGAGGTCCCTGGCTTCCTGGTGACGCCGGCCTCCCTGCTCTGCCCCTGGTTGTGGCCCTCAGCCCAGGCCCACCTTGTCGAAGTTCCTCTGCTTCTTGTCCAGGGCCGCGGCGGCTGCGTTGGAGCGCTCCACGTCCACCATCAGGTCCTCGATCTCATTCTGCAGCCGGTGCTTGGTCTTCTCCAGTGAAGAGCACTTGGCATTGACGGCCTCCACGGCCTCCTCGGCATCCTGCAGCCTCTGGGCCAGCTTCTTCCTGCCCCGGCCAGTGGGGGTTTGGGGGATGGGACAGGGTGGGGAGGATGGAGGGTGTAGATTTGGACAAGGGGAAACAACGTGAGTGTTCTAGAAAACAATCCTTGAAAATTTAGAAGTGTTGTTGGAGAAGCTGAGGAGAGGCCTCAGGGGGCGGAGAACCGGACCGGCAGAGGGTCTTGGTGGCACGCTAGGAAGACCCACAGCACCCAGGAGGGCCTTCCAGGTGGTCTCCTCTGACCCTGGGCCAGCCTCTAGGCTACAGACATGGAGGAGGCATGGGCTTCCGCAGCCCACCCCACTTCCTCTGTCACAGCACCCCGCCCCTGGTGGGAGCACTCTGCCCTCAGACAAACCTTTTGTTCGTCTTATATTCGGATGAGAAACATAACGCGAGCAAAAAGCTTCCCTGAGAGGAGAAGGAGGTGGGGCCCTGGACAGGGTTCTCCTGTGTTGTCAAAACCTGGCCAAGCATCCATCCCCGGTGAGGAATCTTCCCAGCATTGGGCTGGGTTGTGTCCTGCCTGCAGAGGGGCCTCAGCTAGAGGCAGGCCGCCCAGGACTCACTTGGCCTCCTCGAGCTCCTCGGTCCTCTGGATGGCGTCCGTCTCGTACTTGGTCCTCCACTGGGCGACCTCCGAGTTGGCCTTGGACAAGACGCGCTGCAGCTCGGCCTTGGCCTCCGTCTCCTCCTCGTACTGCTCCCGTAGCAGGTCACAGTCATGCCGGGCCGACTGCAGCGCGTGGGCCAGCGCATTCTTCGCCTGCGGAGGGGCGGGCACCGGGAGGAGGGCTCAGCTTTCTCCAGAGTACACCCCAGTCCTTGCCCATGTCCTCACCCTAATTTCTCCATCCTCCCCAGGTCCTCCCCTGTCTCTAAATCCCCAGAGGATCTGGAGCAGTCTACTGAGGACTAATAACAAGGAATGTCCGTTGGGCATTGCACTGTTTACATGAGTCATGCCCGGCACTCTGCTCCTCGCTACAGCAGGGTATCATCAAGCTCGTCCCCAGGGACAGGGGAAGAGGCAGGGGCTCAGAGAGGCTAGGTGGTTTCCTCAAGATTACCAGGCTCTAAGGGGCAGGTTAGGATTGGAGCCCTGGCCTTTTTAAAAGGTCATATTCTTTCCCCCTTTTGTTCACGAGGCCAGCAAAGTGCCCCGAATAGGCTCCAGTTTAGTTTCTTTCTCCAGCTTTCAGATTGTCCTGCTAATCCCAGGACCCACTTGCGCAGTTCCTGCATCCCACACCTGAGCCCCGCCAAGGCCACCATTCCTCCCTAGTGTGTTTCTCTCCTCCCCCTCACTTTCCCCTGACCCGGGCTCCTCTCCCTCCAGAAATGGCAGCAGAAAGGCAGAGGGCCTCAGACTGGGCAATAGATTTAGGAGGCATGTGCTAGGCCCTGGGTTATTACTCTGCTTGGAAAATGGGAGAACAACGGAAAGACAGCAAGCCTCATTCTTGGGACCTGCTCGCTCCTGGCCTGGGCCAAGCGGCCTGAGTCTAAGCCGCACCTTAACTTCTTCCTCCAGCTGCCTCTTGAGGTCCTCCAGCTGCTGGGTGTAGGTGAGCTTGCCTCGGGTCAGCTGGGAGATCAGCGCCTCCTTCTCATCCAGCTGCCGGGACAGCTCACCTGGAGAGGTACAAAGGCACACTCAACTCTGGAAGGTCAGCCACCGCTCTCTCTCCCCATCCCTTCCCCTTAGGCCCCATTCTCTGGAGAGAGGTGTGTGTGTATGTGTTTGTGTGTGTGTGTGCACATGTGTGTGAGTGTTTGCCCAAGGCTGGGTGGCTTAGGATGTCAGGGGAGATGGGGGGGTGGCTCACCATTCTCGGTCTGTAGCTTGGCCCGCTGGCTGGTGAGGTCGTTGACCGAACGTTGGGTCTCCTCGGCCTTGCTTCGGTGCTCGTTCATCTGGTCTTCCAGGGTCCGGCACATCTTTTCCAGGTTAGCCTGAGGGAGGAAGGGGAGTCATATGACGGATGTAGAGGGCATTGAAGGGTGGTAAGGGGTGCAGTTACCGAAGTGAAGAGGAGAGACATGGAAGGGAGAGGGAGAGGATGGGAGAACAGGGTTGGAGAAGGGAAGTGGGAAACTTAACCGTCAGAGAAGAGAGGAGACATGGACAGAAAGTGGAGGTGGGTGGAGGGAATTGGGTGCCAGGATGGTGAGCAGGCAGCCCACCTTGGCCTTGATGATCTGCTCCATGTTGGAGGTGACATCGTCCAGCTCCAGCTTGAACTCGCTCTTCTCCTTCTCCAGCTTCTGCTTCACGCGCTGCAGGTTGTCGATCTGCTCGCTCAGCTCGGCCACGCTGTCCGCGTGCTTCTTGCGCAGGGCCGCCGCCGTGGCCTCGTGCTGCAGCGTGGCCTCCTCCAGGTCCCGCCTCATCTTCTGGAACTCGGCCTCGCGCTTCTTGTTCATCTCGATCTGCACGGACGTGGCCCCACCGGCTTCCTCCAGCCGCTCGCTGATCTCCTCCAGCTCCCGGGACAGGTCTGAGCGCAGCTTCTCCACCTTGGCCCTGGCGGTGCGCTCGGCCTCCAGCTCCTCCTCCAGCTCCTCGATGCGAGCCTGGCCCGGGACACAGAGGGCTCAGCCCCACCGCCCGGAGCCGTCCGGCGGAGCCCCCACCCCAGAGCTCTAGGACATTCCTGGCCTGTCTGGAACAGCAAATCTTTTCAGTTCTACCAGCAGAGAAGTAGAAATAAAAGGATTTGGAGAAGATGTTTTGGACAGCTGAACTAGGTTTCCTTTAGGCCAGAACATTATACATGTTCTATTGGAAAGAAAGTGGTTGAAGCTTGATCTTTAAGAGGGACAAAGAAACCTGTGTTCTAAGGATATTTTAAGAAGTTTAGTGGCAAAAGTATTAAAAGTTTAGAATGAGAGAGCCATGTTTGTCCAAAGACCTAACATGGTGTCTGCTCGAGGGGTAAGAATCAAAGTCACAGACTGTCAGGGCTAAAGGGATCTTAAACGCCATTGGTAACAAGGGAGGACACAGAAACCCAGATATCAGGAGTGGGCACTCCACAGTTGCCAGCTAAACCAGAGCTGAGACAGGAAGCCAGGATTTCTGCCCCCTACACCTGTGACCTTTTCAAGGTCTCTTCCTGTGTCATCCTTGGATCACCCAGCCCCTCCTAGGGGTGCTCCATGGGTGAACTGTGGTAGCTCAGTATCTCCCTTCATGGACACATGGCAAGTTCCTGTAATGCTGGGGAGAGGACATCCTGGAGGAGGGGATGGAGGAAGCTGACGGCCAGCCCAGGGGCTCCAGCCTAGGCATCCCACACCTTACCTGAAGCTCTTTGAGCTTCTTCTGCAACTGGCTGCCCAGGGCCTGCTCATCTTCAATCCTCGCATTGAGGGCATTCAGCTCAAAGTCCTTCCTATGGGGAACGAAGGAAATTAAGATGAAGAAGATCGGCTGGGCAGCAGGCGGGCCCGTCAGTGGTTGGACATGGTAATACAAAAAAACGAAGAGCAGGATTTCATCAGAAAAATAGCGTCTGGGGCTGATGTAGGGTCCCTGAAAATGTAATGCATGCTGAAGGCCTAAAGTCCAGCAAGAATGTAATGGGCAGAGCACCACAGGTGGAGTGACAAGACCTGGGCTCTGTGGGACTTCCTCTCTGGTCCTGTAGAATGATGGCATTGGATTAGGTGGTTTCAAAGGCCCCTTTTAGCTCTGATGGCCTTTAATTCTATCGCTGTTACTTTGGGCACTTTGGTTAAACTTCCTGAGCCTTTGTTTCCTCTTTGGTAAAGTGGGCCTCAAAATACCATCCTTAGAAGGAGGTTTGAGGATCCTTGGGATCATATATTCCTTCATTCATTCAACACATGCTGTGCCCGGGGAAGTGTGAGGACTCCTGGGCAGACACAGGCTCCATGAGGATGTAATCATGATGATTCTCAGAGCCTTTCAAAGTCTGAACCCTAAAGCTGCATAAGATATTTGATTATCCAAATCTACCCTACAGGCTCAGTTTTTCGAGTGTGGGAAGTGGATCTGTACATCTTGGTAGGACTTGCAATAAGAATTGGATCCATGAGTTAATCAGACCCCCGCACTGCTCAAGCGTGGTGGCTGACCCATTTCTCTGTGGTCCTCGGAGCTCTCTGAGAAGGACCCGAAAGGCCTTTCCTGAGAGGCTTTTGTGTGGAGCCTTCCTCGGTGTTAAGCAACTGGTCTCCAAAGAGACTTGTGTGTAGAAGGAGGTAAGCTATGAGTTTCTATCCCTCTTCGCTGCCCAACAGGAAGAAAAGGCTTGAGGGATCCAGGTTAGCCCTTCTGCCAGGGAGGACTGCGGGGCCCTGCTGCATGTGTCTGGGGAAGGAGAGGCCTCTTCCTGGAGGCCTCTGCCCATGGTTTTGCACCCACTGATGGAGGCTGTGTGAGGCTGTGGCCTCTGAGGATGGACATGTTGGGGCAGCTTGTGCTGTCATAGGTAGAACAGGCTGCTGAGCTGGGGAGGAGGAAAGGCGCTGGGGAGGGGAACACGCTACTTTTTCAGCCGCTCATCCAGCTGCTGCTTGTCATTCTCCAGGTCCATGATGCTCTCCTGGGTCAGCTTCAGGTCACCCTCCAGCTTCCGCTTTGCTCGCTCCAGGTCCATGCGCACTTTCTTCTCCTGCTCCAGGGATCCCTCCAGCTGGTGGGGAGAAGGACCAGTGTGCCCCATAAGACAAATCATCCTGATTTGGTGATTTGGAAGCTCAGTCACTCCGGGTTTGGGGAATCCTAAGAGATGTCCAGGACTTGGAAAAGCTTTCCCAGAGTGGGCCAAGGGACTATGAGACTGCCTAGCACTGAGGGATGCTCAGTAACTATTTGATAATGATTTCATGAATGAATTTCATGAATGACTGTGTGATGAAACCCAAAGCTCCATTCATTCATTCAGCAGGCTCCTGCAGTCCTGTGCTAGGCACTTCAGATGCAAAACTGAATCAATCCAAGTTCTCACCTAAAGACAGCTTACAGTGTTATGGCTGAGACAGATACTTCGATAATGATAACACGGGTGATAAATGATCCAAAGGAGATATGCACAGAGAACTATCTGTGGAACAATGATCACTGAGGGCCAGATCCCACTTAAAATATTAGCGGTCCAAAGATCCTCAGAGCCTCACAAAATTCCCAAAGAAATGTATTGGATTCTTATGTGATAACTCTCTAGACCCTGTGGTCGAAGGTAGAGATATAAAGGCCTGAACCTAATTGAAAAAAGGAAGTCCATCTCTATTGTTGATCATATCAGTGGGGTGAGATACATAACTCATAATTGATCACCCTTCCCTTTTTCTATTCCCCAGCTCCCTTCTAGAAATGTACCAAGGGAGGGAACACTCTCCAATCCCATCCTTCCAAACACACACACACACACATACACACACACATACAGACCTGGTATATCTAGGCTCTGTGACAATCTACTTACATCGTCCACCTGCTGCTCCAGCTTGACCTTAGCCTTGGTCAAGGTATTGACCTTGTCCTCCTCAGCCTGAAGGTCATCTAGGGCCTGCTGGTGGGCTTCTTGCAGAGCCTTCTTCTCCTTGGTCAGCTTGGCGATGATCTCATCTAGCCCAGCCATCTCCTCTGTCAGGTTCTTCACCTGTTGATCAAGAACCCCATCCCCTTTAGGGTCAGAGGTCATCGGCCTGGAGACATCTATGAGGATGTCCAGTGCTAAGGACCAGGACCACACCATGGTCTAGGAATCCTGAGAAGACCTGGGCTAGAACCAGAAGGAGCTGCCCTCACCTTGTTCTCTGTTGCATGCTTCTCCTTCTCCACCTTGGCCAGCGTCAGCTCCAGGTCATCAATGTCCCTTTTGAGCTCAGAGCACTCATCTTCCAGCTTGCGCTTCTTGGCAGTGAGCTCTGCATTCATCTCCTCCTCGTCCTCCAGCCTCTCGGTCATCTCCTTCACCTTGGCCTCCAGCTGGATCTTGTTCTTGATCAGCTGGTCACAGCGTTCCTCTGCATCAGCCAGGTTGTCTTGTTCCTGAGGACAAGGCACACAGGGGAGGCTTCTCAGTGGGTGGGGTCCTCACCTTGGCAGGTGCAGGGAGGGAGAGGCTCAGCATGTAGGAGAGGAGCTCCAGGATATCTCCAGCTGAGAAGAATCTCAGAAGGATGAGGAAGGGAAGAATTTCGGGACAATGTGACGGGAACATGATGGAAGCAGAGACGAAGGGAACCCAGAAGTTTCTTTACTTGGCCCTATTCCTCTGGTCTACTCCACTGAAGGGAAGGAAGTGCATTTACTGATGCCAGCACTTTACATATTTATCACTTGGTGAGATGGGCAGCTTTATCCCCTGTCCAGAGATGAGGACATTGAGACTCAAAGATAATGCATAGTTTGCCTAGGTTCAAAAAATTACTGAGCTGTGGATGCAGGTTGAATCCAAGTGGAAAGCCAGTGTTTTTAAAAGTTGGTTCTTTCCCCCTTCCCTTTTGTTCTCTAGAGGGACCTCCCTGGAGGTCTTTGGAGTCTTGATTCCAGAATCCTGTCTGTGAGAGGACAAGGGGAGCCCTGGGTCGGAAGGTGCAGGATGTGTGGGGAAATGTCAGCTGAGCAGGGTGGGCAAGTCTACAGAGGCCCAGGAGCCTCACCGCCTGCACTTGGAGCTGGAGATCATTCTTCTCCTGCAGCAGGGACACCATCTTCTCCTCCAGCTCCTTGCGGCGAGCTTCTGACTTCTCCAGCGCCTCTTTGATGCGTGCAAACTCCTCCTTCATGGTGGCCATCTCCTTCTCTGTCTCTGCACTCTTGAGTAGTGGCTTGATCTTAAAGTAGAGCTTCATCCAGGGCCAGTTCTTGACCCCCATGAAGGCCCGAATGTTCCACTGGATTATCAGCAGGGAGTCTCTGCAGGGGCCCAGCAAGAAGGTGGTGAGAGAGTCCCATCTCTCCTTCCTGTCCTGAAGCCCTGACTCCTACGTAATAGCTCTTCCTTCCTCTATGATGCCCTGGCCGTGAGGCCCACCCTGGGTCCATAGGAGCCCTTCCTGCTGGTCTGCTTATTTCAAGTCTCGGTGAGCTTTCTCCTGACACTTGCCCTGAATCAGCCTGGGCCTTAGATGGCCAGGAGCCTCCTTTTGAAGCCCTCACCTGCGTTCCAGCAGTTTCTTGTACTCCATTCTGGAGAGCACACCCCGAGACTGGGCCTGGATGCGGGTGATGATGCGGCTCAGCCTCTCATCACGCATCTCTTCCAGGAGCCCCAGCAGCCCCGCCTTGAAGAACACCTATGGGCAAGGGGTGGGTGGGCCAGGAGGGGAAAGAGGAGAGCGTTCGTTTAAGCAGTGTAATACCCTAGGAAAGAACCCAAGGGAGGAGGCCAATGGCATCTGGAGCTGGGACAGGGAGTGGTTCATGGGGAGGGGAATCATGCAATTCAGAGATGGTCCTAAGATGATTAGTAAAAGGGAAGGAGCTGTGAGGTGAGGAGCCAAAGGACAAGAGAGGTCTTTCTGTAATCAGCTCGGCTCCTCCCTTCCCTCACCTTGGTGTGGCCGAACTTGTACTGGTTGTGGTCAATGTCCAGGGAGCCCAGCAGCTTCTCTGCTCCTTTCCTGCTGTCAATGAACTGGCCCTCGGGGATGGCTGCTGGATTCAGGATGCGGTATCTGGAGAGAGAGGTGCCCTGAGACACCCATATTCTGCACCGACCTGCTCTGCCCACAGCATTTGGGGCCACCTGTGGACTCCCTTCCCCAACAAGTCTGCCCAGGCTCCCCCTGTTCCCTGAGCTCTAGGGTGTCCCTGTACCCACCTCTGCCTGAAGTCCCCGTAGAGGATGCGGTTGGGGAAGCCCTTCCTGCAGATGCGGATGCCCTCCAGCACACCGTTGCAGCGCAGCTGGTGCATGACCAGGGGGTTGTCTATCACCCCTGCAGCAGGAGGAGGTGGGAGAGGAAGGTGTGGGCAGAGTACTGGACTAAGCCAAAAGTTCTGGGCTCTGATTCTGGCTTTGCCACTCACTAGCCAGCAACCTTAGCAAGTCACTCAATAATAGTCCTTTTTTTTTTTTTTCATTTTTTTTCCTAGCTGTACTCTTAAGAGTAACCAAAAGGTTTTCACATTCCTTCTTTTATGTTGTGTTTATTATCATAGGCAGTTGCCAGGGTGGATATGTCCCATTTTCTAGAGAAGAAACTAAGCCCAGAGGAGTTAAGCCCAGAGAGGTTAAGGCACTTCACCAAGTTCACTAAGCTGACAAGAGCAGAGCCAGGCCTCTAACCCAGGCCCCTGAGGAACTGGAATTCCTAATCAGTCAAAAAAGGCTAAACAATCTCTCTATGTCTCACTGGGGGTTGCATGCTGGGAGGCAATGCCCATGAAAGTGCCTCACAGCCCCCACCCCCGAGTCACACTGCAAATACAAGGAAATGGGGGGAGAGTAGTCTGCTACCTCATGGCGTTGGAGGAGAGTGTCATTTGGAAACCACCATGGTGGGGAATTAGGAGGTGGCTTAGAAGTCCTTGTCTCCAGGGTATAGGGCTTGTGGCCAGCAGGGGGCTGGGCTGAGTTCTGGGCCTCACCTGGAGACTTTGTCTCATTGGGGATGATGCAACGCACAAAGTGGGGATGCGTAGAGCGCAAGTTGGTCATCAGCTTGTTCAGATTTTCCTGTGGCCCAAAGCACAGGAGGGAAAAGTAATGCAGGTGAAGGAGAGAGAAGTAGGGAAGGGAGAGGAGAGGAAGGAAGGGAAAGAGAGACAGAGAGAATGAAGGAATGGTGGGAAAGGAATGAAGAAGGGAGAGAGAATGAAGGAGGGAGAGGTTGGAAGGCCAGAGGGAAGAGGAGAGCGAGATGAGAAGCAGGGAGAGAAGAGGCCACCCATGAAGGGGGAGAGAATGGAGAGGAAGAAAAGGGCCACAAGGAAGGAGGAGACAGAGGAGTCAGGCATGGGAACTGTGGGAAGGAGCAGGGCTAGTGGGTGCTGGGGAGCCACGCTGGTCTGGGGCTGGGGGCACACACTTACCCTGTGCAGAGCTGACACGGTCTGAAAGGATGAGCCTTTCTTGGCTTTGCCTTTGCCCTTTTCGATAGCTGTGGGAGGAGAGTCAAGGAAAGGGATCTGAATGGATGTGTGGGAGGCCAGGGCCTCCATCACAGACTCTCTCGCTGGCATTTGACCTCCAGGTGAGGGTCTTCACTGCGGGGAGCTCAGCTTCTCCACCCCATTCTATCTCACTGAACCTGTAAACCTCAGGGCACAACCTGACACAAAAGTGGTAGAGTGTCACAATGGACTTGCCTCAGAACCATGGCAGAAACCCTGCTCCTTAGTCCCCAGGGTTCCAATCTCTACTTACGTGCATCAGCCCCCGCATAGTTGGCAAACAGGGTGCTGAGCAACTTGAGAGAGGACTTCTGGTACAAGGCCACCACCGTCTCGTTGAGTGGGTCTTTGTTCTTCTGCAGCCAGCCCAGGATGTTGTAGTCCACTGTGCCGGCATAGTGGATCAGGGAGAAGTGGGCTTCCGGCTTCCCCTTGATGTTGCGTGGCTTCTGGAAGTTGTTGGACTTGCCCAGGTGGTTATCATACAGCTTGGCCTTGAAGGTCATGTCAGTGGCCTTGGGGAACATGCACTCCTCCTCCAGGATGGACATGATGCCCATGGGCTGAGAGTAGAGGGGAAAGCATAACTGAGCATGCTTCATACAGATGCAGAAGGATCCTGCTCTAGGATCAATATTTGCTTATGATGATGCCCCTTTGGGAATTAAGGTATTAGGCTCAGCTTTGAGTACAGTTATTTGTCGACTTGTACCTCTTCATGCCTTCTCAAAGTGGAAGACTTTGTTTGATTTCAGAGGGACCTTTGTGAAAGTCTGGGAATGTGGATGTTTTAGATGCTTTACACACCACTCCATTGCCCAGATCCCTGAGATGCTGGGGTTAAATATAGGTATACTCTTAGGATTCCCTGCCCCACACCCAAACCAGGTTAAATGAGGGTTGTTAAACATACTGGTATGGGAGGATTCCTGGAGCTTCCCATCCTCCCTGTGTCCATTCTCAAGCCCTTAGGACCTCAGCTCTCCCTGTGCCACCCTGTCCTGGGTGGTCGGGACACAACAGGCCTCGGGCTCCAGATCATGTTCCCCAGCAGGGAGAGGGGCTGCCATTTTGACTGTGGCGTTCAAGTAAGGTGTGAGTGGGGAATTCAAGCACTCTGGCTGGGATGCCAGGGGAAGGAAACGGAAGCAGCGGGTGGAGGCAGCACCTTCTCAATGAGGTCGATGCAGGCCTGCAGGTCCATGCCAAAGTCGATGAACTCCCACTCGATGCCTTCCTTCTTGTACTCCTCCTGCTCCAGCACGAACATGTGGTGGTTGAAGAACTGCTGCAGCTTCTCGTTGGTGAAGTTGATGCACAGCTGCTCAAAGCTGTTGAACTGCAGGGGGCGGGGGCGGAGCGGGTCAGGCAGGCAGGGGTCTGAGTGGCCAGTGGGGTCAGCCGAGGCCCGTGCCCAAGCGCAGCCAGGGGTGTGACTGGTCCCCTCCCCTGTCAGGCCGGGGAGGGGGAGCTCCCCTGGAAGACAGGACGATGTGTCTGCCACCCCTGAGCCCCACTGTCTCTCCCTCGACTGGCCACTGGCCACGATGGTCACAGGTGCAAATGAGTGAGTCACTGCCCCCTCCCCCGCGCATACGCGCCTAGGCTCCTCCCACTCACATCGAAGATCTCGAAGCCGGCGATGTCCAGGACCCCTATGAAGTACTGGCGTGGCTGCTTGGTCTCCAGGGTGGCATTGATCCTTGTCACCATCCAGTTGAACATCTTCTCGTACACTGCCTTGGCCAGTGCCCC
>NW_025409549.1:0-13512 GCF_002201575.2 Neomonachus schauinslandi
CTCTGTCTTGTTTCTCAAATTCCTCATATCAGTGAGATCATATGATAATTGTCTTTCTCTGATTGACTTATTTCACGTAGCATAATACCCTCTAATTCCATCCATCTTTTTTTTTTAAGATTTTATTTGTTTATTTGAGAGAGAGCATGAGTAGGGGGAGGGGCAGAGGGAGAGGGACAAGCAGACTCCCTGCTGAGCAGGAAGCCTGATGTGGGGCTCGATCCCATCATGACCTGAGCCAAAGGCAGACACTTAACCAACTGAGCCACCCTTATATTGGTTGAGGTGCACCTTATATTGGTTGATTTTCATATGTTGAACCATCCTTGCATTGTGGGAATAAATCCTGTTTGGTCCTGGTGTATAATCCTTTTAACATGCAGCAGAATTTAGTTGGTTAGTATTTTGTTGAAGATTTTTGCATTAATATTCAAAAGAAATAAATGGTTTGTAAAGAAGGTATTCCTAAAGGCATATGAAAATTATCAAACTCTCCTTGTTAAGAAGATGAGGCTAAGTGGAACTGAACGTCATACAATGTTAAGTGGGGGAAGAAACAGAGTGTCCTGGTGCACTCAACTCTGGAACCGGGCCTTGCAAGGACCTTGCACACTGCCCACAGACCTGGAAGAGAAGTGCAATCACTGTGGTTTGAATGGTGGTGGGAGTGTGAGAATTACTTTTCCTTGAACATTCTTTAAAAGGAATTATTGTTGAGGCGCCTGGGTGGCTCAGTTGGTTAAGCGACTGCCTTCGGCTCAGGTCATGATCCTGGAGTCCCTGGATCGAGTCCCACATCAGGCTCCCTGCTCAGCGGGGGGTCTGCTTCTCCCTCTGATCCTCTCCCCTCTCGTGCTCTCTGTCTCTCACCCTCTCTCTCTCAAATAAATAAATAAAATCTTAAAAAAAAAGGAATTATTGTTAATTTTAGATGTGATTAATACATAAGAAAATGCCCTTTGGGATATAAATACATCCCAAAGTATTTACAGGTGGAGCACAGGATGCTTTGAGGTTATTTTATTCCAGAAGAAGGGGCAATGAGGTTGATGATAGAAGTGGTTGTTGGTGGCAGCTAGAGTGGAGTGGGTGCACACACTGCTCATTATGGGCTAGACTTCTACATCTATTTTGAAATTCTTTTAATAAAAATTTTTGTATGTTTTCATGTTGGAATGGCATTATCTTCATTAAAAAAAATCATTTTCCTGTCTCTGCTCTGATGTGTCAGGCTGCCATCTGAGTGTCACTTGACTTCTAGGTGGCTGTCCCTACTGGGATAGATGCATGACTAGTGGACATGAATTCTGACCTCATACTTCGACCTGCTTCTTCTTTTAAGTTAATCCATTGGTATCCCACTTATCATTTGCTCTCATGTGCCTGCCTACATAAATTTACTTTTTAAAATGCTGTTATGGTTTTTAGGTAATATGCACATGTTTAGAATTTCAGTTTAAAAGAATATACAACTACAGGGGTGCCTGGCTGGCTCAGTTGGTAGAGTACATAACTCTTGATCTCACGGTTGTGAGTTCAAGTCCCATGTTGGGTGTAGAGATTACTTAAGAATTTTTTTAAATCTAAAAAATATATACAAAATAAAAGAACATAAACTACACACCTATCAGAATGGCTAAAAAGGGGGGGGGGAACCAGTGGCGACAACAAATGCTGGCAAAGATGCAGAGAAACAATCACTCATACTGCCTTCAAGAAAGCTATTTGTCCTTTTCCTATAAAACTGAACGTGCTGTTGCCACAGGACTCAATAATTCCATTACGGGACATTTATCTTAAAGAAATGAGAACTTGTGTTCACATAAAATTGTGTACACAGATGTTCACAGCAGCTTTATTTGTAAAAATCCCAAACCGGAAACAACCCAAAATATCTTTCATCAGGTTAATGCTTAAAAAACAAAACAAAACACCGTGGTGCATCTGTACCATGAAATACTACTCAGCAATGAAAGGAATGAGCTATGGAACACACAACAATCTGGGTGAATATCCAGAGAATTACACTGAGTGAAAAAAGCCAATCCCAAGAGGTTATGCAATGTATGATTCCATTTATAGGACACTCTTGAAATGACAAAACTAATGAAATGGAGAACACATTAGTGGTTGCTAGGGTTGGGGTTGGGGAGGGTGTGTGAGGGTATAAAAGGGCAACATGAGGGACCCTTGTGGTCATGGCCATGTTCTGTATCTTGCTCTGATGTGTGTCATGAATATACACATGTGATAAAATTGCACAGAACACACACTCAGTGACTATATGTAAACCCAGTGAGATCTGAATTAGATGGGTGGCTCATATCCATACCAGCCTCCTCTTCGTGATATTGTACTAGAGTTACAAGAAACATAACTGAGAAATATAAATGGAATATATGGTATGGCTTTTATTTGATGAGCAAAGTCTTTATTTATTTATTTATTTATTTATTAGACAGAGAGAGACACAGCAAGAGAGGGAACACAAGCAGGGGGAGTGGGAGAGGGAGAAGTAGGCTTCCTGCGGAGAAGGGAGCCCGATACGGGGCTTGATCCCAGGACCCTGGGATCATGACCTGAGCCAAAGGGAGATGCTTAACAACTGAGCCACCCAGGCGCCCCAGTGAGCAAAGTCTTAATCCAAAGTGCTCATTTCTGGGACACCTGGGTGGCTCAGTTGGTTAAGCGTCTGCCTTTGACTCAGGTCATAATCCCAGGGTCCTGGGATCGAGTCTCAGCAGGAAGCCTGCTTCTCCCTCTCCCTCCCCCTCCATGATCTCTCTCACTCTCTCTCAAATAAAAAAATAAAATCTTTAAAAAAAAGCCAAAGCGCTCATTTCTGTCAAGAGATAAAAGAAACTAATGACATCAAAATTACACATATTTGTACATGAAAGAAATACACAGAGAAAAGTAAGCCCCCTGTATATCAAGGAGATATACAGACATATATTTCTTCTCATTTAAACAAAGCGATAGTGTTTGATACTCACTGGTTCCTCTCAGCAAACACTTTTATGGCTGCATACTTCTCTGTGGTGTAGGTGAGCCATACTTCCACTCCACTGATGGACACTAGGTTGATTCTGGTCTTTTACAAATACATCAGTGTAGCAATAAATATCCTCCTCCACCTTTAGGACTTACACAACTTTCTTGTTCCTGGAAGGAGGACAGTACAGTTGGTAAAAGTTGCTGAGTTAATATTACCATGGCTGTTCAGTTGATATAGCTCCTGGGATTGGAGCTGCTTTGGGCACCTTTCTCAGTCTGGCTTCTGACTGATGAGTGGACACCTCTGTCCCTTGGGCTTTCCTGCCAGGACCTCACCTCTGCTCTCAGGTGACCAGAGGCGGGGGTCCTCTTGCTTGAGTCAGGACAGCTCTGATGGGGGGCATCCAATTGGAATTATCACCCAACAGTGGAGATTGTCTGCAAGAACCTCCGCTCCTTTTGCCTTTTGAAGCTCTGATATACTCCTCAAATTGATCTATAGATTTCACACAGTGCTTATCAAAATGCCAGCTGGCTTTTTTTTTTTCCTGAAACTGATCAATGGAATAAAATCAAGAGTACAGAAATTAACCCACCCTTTTATGGTGCATTGATTTTCAGCAGATCTTTAGGGACAAGAGGAAATCCACACACAAAAGAATGAAGTTGGAACTCCACCTCACACCAGATGTGAAATTAAATGGGATTATTATGTGAAATTAAATACCTGAATAGAAGAGTAAAGCTATGACTGTTAGAAGAGAACCTAAGTATAAATCTTCGTGACTTTGGTTTCTTAGATGTGACACCACAAACACAAGCAAAAAGAAAAAATAGATAAAGTGGACTACATCAAATTTTAAATTTGTGCTCCTGAGGACAATATTAAGAACAGAAGGGAGAAAGTCTCTCCGGACTCCTGAGTGTAGGTGGACTTGGAAGTCAACCTTAGGGACTGTGGCGGCCAGCACCCTCTGCTGACCGCACGCAGCTCCGCGCCTGCAGACCTGGCAGGGGACCCACCTAGGGGAAGGGTTTTCAGGGGGCAGGAGGAGGGCCGGAGGAGGGGCCAGGAGGGAGAGCAGCAGGGAAAGGGGAAATCTTCCTGCGGGAACACTGCACTCTACTAAGCATGCCCCCAACACCAGCAATGTCCACGCCAGCTTGGGCCGCCAGAACAACACACCACGGACTGGGCGGCTCACACAACATTTATTTCTCACAGTCCAAGAGGCTGTCCAAGATCAGGGTGCCAGCACGGTTGGGTTCTGGCGAGGCCTCTTCCTGGCTTGTAGGTGGCAAGCTCTCCCTGTGTCCTCGTGTGGCAGGGGGTGAACTCTGGTGTCTCTTCTTCCTCTTCTTCTTCCTCCTCCTCTTCTTCTAAAGGCACTGACCCTTTTGGATTGGGGCCCCACCCTAGTAACCTCATTTAACCTGTATCACTTCCTCTAGGCTCTTCTCTACTGTCACACCAAGAGTTTAGGTTTGGACATGTGACCTTTAGGGGGAAACAGTTCAGTCCATAGCAACAAGAATAATAGAGAGGAGTCCAAGATGGAGGAGGGGTAGGAGACCTTAGTTTCATCAGGTCCCAGGAACTCAGCTAGATAGCTAGCAAATCATTCTGAACACCTGCGAACTCAACCAGAGACCTAGGAAAAGAATTGCTGCAACTCTACAAACAGAAAAGCGACCACTTTCTGCAAGGTAAGAGGTGCAGAGAAGTGAATCCGAGGAGGTATATGGGAAAATAAATGGCGCGGGGAGGGCGGCTCTGTAAGCCGGCTACCGGAAAGTGATAGAGCAGCAGAGCACAAAATCGGAACTTTCAGAAGTCGGCTCTGGTGAGGGACGTTGCTCAGGTGGTGAAGCAGGGCGGAACATTCGCTGGGACAGTGTGGTCTCAGGATCCTTAGGGTCACAGGAAGACCAGAGGTGCCTGAGTGTGGCAGAGCTCCCAGGTATCAGAGCGGGGAAGCCGGCTGCAATCAGCGAGCCCAGGAGTGGGCTCTCAGCTCGGGGTTGCCATAAACCTCGAACCGCGGCACGGTCTGGTGACTGCTCTCCAAACAGAGGCCCAGCAAGTGGCAGATACACAGTGAGACTCCCCTTCCTCCCCCAGAAGGAGCGGCATGGGTGCGCCCTGCAGGAGCCTGCAAGGTTTGGGGACTGGAAAGGGGGTCACGTGCCTGAGATAGAAATGCTCAGTCACAGGCTGGGTGAGAATGGAATGGGAACAGAGACCAGAGAGACAGAAATGATTGGCTCTTTTTCCCTGAGGACGCACTGAGGAGTAGGGGGCATGATATTTCAGCTCTGGGGCTAGAGATTGGGAGGTCACCATTTTCATTCTCTTCCTCTGAAGTTGCGCAGAAGGCCTTGAGGGAACAAAAGCCACATAGAGCAATCTGGAACAGATTACTTAGCCTGGCCCCCTGGCAAGGGCAGTGCAATTCCACCTCGGGCAAATCAACTTGAGAGTCAAAGCAGCAGACCCCTCCCCCAGAAGATCAGCAAGAACATCCAGCAAAGACCAAGTTTACCGATCACACAGAACTGCAAAACTCCAGTGCTAGAGGGAAATAGTATATAGAATTCATGTTTTTTTTCCCCATGATTCCTTAGTCTTTCAATTTTAATTTTTTTCTCTTTCCTTTTTCAACTAATTTCTTATTTTATCAACTATTTTTAAAGTCTTTTTTAATTTTCATTTTTATAGTTACATCCTATCTTTTCACTGTACTTAATTTTATTTTTTATATATAAGCCTTTCTTTCTTTACAATTTTGGGATGCAGTTTTTTTTTTTTTTTTTATTTTTAAAGATTTTTATTTATTTATTTGACAGAGAGAGAGACAGCAAGAGCAGGAACACAAGCAGGGGGAGTGGGAGAGGGAGAAGCAGGCTTCCTGCCGAGCAAGGAGCCCGATGCGGGACTCGATCCCAGGACCCTGGGATCATGACCTGAGCCGAAGGCAGACGCTTAACGACTGAGCCACCCAGGCGCCCCAGGGATGCAGTTTCTTCTAACAAACAGACCAAAATACATCCAGAAGCTAGTGTATTGCTTTGTTCTCCTCACCTGTTTATTTCCTTCTTTTTTTGACTCTTAATTTTCATTTTTACAGTTACATTCTATCCTTTCATTTTATTTAATTTTATTTTTGTACATATGTAAATTTTTCTTTCTTTACAATTTTGAGATCTAGTTTCCTAACAAACAGACCAAATTACACAGGATCCAGTATATTGCTCTGTTCTGTTCACCTGTCTGGTTATATTCTCTCCCTCTTTTTTAATTTGTAAGTTTTATTTTATTTTATTTGGTTTCGGGTCTCATCTGATTTCTTTAGTGTATATTTCTCTGGGGTCATTGTTGCCATTTTAGTATTTTGTTCTCTCGTTCATGTATTCTTCTCTGGACTGAATGACAAGATGGAAAAACCCACCTCAAAAAAGAGAACAAGAGTCAGTACTGACTGCCAGGGCCCTAATCAATATGGACATAATTATGTAAGTCGGAACTAGAGTTCAGAATAGTGATTATAAAGATACTAGCTGGGCTTGAAGAAAGCACAGAAGACACTAGAGAATCCCTTTCTGAAGAAACAAAAGAGCTAGGGGTGCCTGGGTGGCTCAGTCCTTAAGTGCCTGCCTTCGGCCCAGGTCATGGTCCCAGGGTCCTGGGGTCGAGCCCCGCGTCGCGCTCCCTGCTCGGCGGGAGGCCTGCTTCTCCCTCTGCCCCTCCCCCTGCTTGTGTTCCCTCTCTCGCTGTGTCTCTCTCTGTCAAATAAAAAAATAAAAGAGCTAAAATCTAATCAATTTGAAATAAAATAGGCTATAAATGAGATGCAATAAAAAAATGGAGGCTCCAACTGCTAGAATAAATGAGGCAGAAGAAAGAATTAGTGATATAGAAGACAAAATGATAGGGGATAAAGAAGCTGAGAAAAGATAGATAAACAACTACTGGATCACAAGGGGAGAATTCGAGAGATAACTGATACTATAAAGCAAAACAATATTAGAATTAATTGGGATCCCAGAAGAAGAGGAAAGAGAGAGGGGGCAGAAGGTACATTGGAGCAAATTATAGCACAGAACTTCCCTAATCTGGGGCAAAAAATAGGCATCCAAGTCCAGGAGGCACAGAGAACCCCCTCAAATCAATAAAAATAGGTCAACATCTCACATATAATAGTGAAACTTGCAAATCTCAGAGACAAAGAGAAAATCCTGAAAACAGTTCAGGACAAGAGGTCTCTAATCTACAGGGATAGAAACATTAGATTGGCAGCAGACCTATCCACAGAGACCTGGCAGGCCAGAAAGGACTAGCATGATATATTCAGGGTGCCAAATAAGAAAAATATGCAGCCAAGAATATTTTATCCAGCTAGGATATCATTCAAAATAGATGGAGTGATAAACCTTCCAGGACAAACAGAAACTAAAAGAATTTGTGATCACCAAACCAGCCCTACAAGAAATATTAAAGGGATCCTCTAAGCAAAGAGAGAGCCCAAAAGTAACATAGACCAGAAAGGAACAGAGGCAATATACAGTAACAGTCACCTTACAGGCAATATAATGGCACTAAATTCATATCTTTCAATAGTTAGTCTGAATGTAAATGGGCTAATGCCCCGATCAAAAGACACAGGGTATCAGATTGGATAAAAAAGCAAGACCCATCAATATGCTGTCTGCAAAAGACTCATTTAGACCTCCAGATTGAAAGGGAGGGAGTGGAGAACCATTTACCATGCTGATGGACATCAAAAGAAAGCTGGGGTAGCAATCCTTATATCAGATAAATCATATTTTAAACCAAAGACTGTAATAAGAGATGAGGAAGGACATTATATCATAATTAAAAGGTCCATCCAACAAGAAGATCTAACAATTGTAAATATTTATGTCCCTAACATGGGAGCAGCCAATTATATAAATCAATTAATAACAAAATTAAAGAAATACATTGATAATAATACAGTAATAGTAGGAGACATTAACACCCCACTAGCTTCAGTGCACAGATCATCTAAGCAGAAGATCAACAAGGAAACAGGGCTTTGAATGACACGCTGGACCAGATGGACTTCACAGATACATTCAGAACATTCCATCCTAAAGCAACAGAATATACATTCTTCTCAAGTGCGCATGGAACATTCTCCAGAATAGATCACATACTGGGTCACAAATCAGGTCCCAACCAGTACCAAAAGATTGGGATCATTCCCTGCATATGTTTAGACTACAATGCTTTGAAACTTGAACTCAATTACAAGAGGAAATTTGGAAAGAACTCAAGTACATGGAGGCAAAAGAGCATCCTACTAAAGAATGAATGGGTTTAATTTTTAAATTTAATTTTTAGTTTAATTTCAACCAGGAAATTAAAGAATAATTTTAAAAAATTCATGGAAACAAATGAAAATGAAAATACAACTGTTCAAAACCTTTGGGATGCAGCAAAGGTGGTCCTAAGAGGGAAGTATATCGCAATACAAGCCTTTCTCTGCAAACAAGAAAGTTCTCAAATACACAAGCTAACCTTACACCTAAAGGACCTGGAGAAAGAACAGCAAATAAAGCCAAAACCCAGCAGGAGAAGATAATTAATAAAGATTAGAGCAGAAATCAATGAAATAGAAACCCAAAGAACAGTAGAACAGATCAGCGAAACTAGGAGCTGGTTCTTTGAAAGAATTAATAAGATTGATAAGCCCCCTGCTGGACTTATCAAATAGAAAAGAGAAAGGACCCAAATAAATAACATTATGAATGAAAGAGGCAAGATCACAACCAACACCCAAGAAATACAAACAATTATAAGAACATATTAAGAGCAACTATATGCCAACAAATTAGGCACTCTGGAAGAAATGGATGCATTCCTAGAGACATATAAGCAACCAAAAGTGAACCAGGAAGAAATAGAAAAACTGAACAGACCCATAACCAAGAGGGAAATTGAAGCAGTAATCAAAAACCTCCCAACAAACAAGAGTCCAGGGCTGGATGGCTTCCCAAGAGAATTCTACCAAACATTTAAAGAAGAATTAATAATTCTTCTGAAGCTGTTTCAAAAACTTGAAATGGAAGGAAAACTTCCAAACCCATTTTATGAGGCCAGCATTACCTTGATCCCAAAACCAGACAAAGACCCCACCAAAAAAGGAGAATTACAGACCAATATCCCTGATGAACATGGATGCAAAAATTCTCACCAAGATACTAGCCAATAGGATCCAACAGTACATTAAAAGGATTATTCACCACGACCAAGTGGGATTTATTCCTGGGCTGCAAGGTTGGTTCAACAACCACAAATTAATCAATGTGATCACTACATTAATAGAAGAAAGGACAAGAACTATATGATCCTCTCAATAAAAAAAGCATTTGACAAAGTACAGCATCCTTTTTTGATTAAAACTTTTAACAGCGTTGGGTTAGAGGGAACATTCCTCGATATCATAAAAGCCATCTATGAAAAGCCCACAGCAAATATTCTCAATGGGGAAGAACTGAGAGCTTTTCCCCTAAGGCCAGGAACATGACAGGGATGTCCATTCTCACCACTGTTGTTCCACATAGTATTAGAAGTTCTAGCTTCAGCAATCAGGCAACAAAAAGAAATAAAATGTATCCAAATCAGCAAAGAAGTGAAAATCTTTGCAGATGACATGATACTTTATATGGAAAACCCAGAAGACTCCACCCCAAAATTGCTAGAACTCATACAGGAATTCAGTAAAGTGGCAGGATATAAAACCAATGCACTGAAATCAGTTACATTTCTGTACACTAACAATGAGACAGAAGAAAGAGAAATTAAGGAGTCGATCCCATTTGCAATTGCACCAAAAACCATAAGATAGATGGGAATAAACCCAACCAAAGAGGCAAAAAGATCTGTACTCGGGAAACTATAGAACACTCATGGAATAAATTGAGAAGACACAAAGAAATGGAAAAACACTCCAAGTTCATGGATTGGAAGAACAAATATTGTTAAAATGTCTATGCTACCTAGAACATTCTATACATTCAATGCAATCCCTATCAAAATACCATCAACTTTTTTCACAGATCTGGAACAAATAATCCTAAAATTTGTATGGAAGCAGAAAAGACCCCAAATAGTCAAAGGAATGTTGAAAAGGAAAATCAAAGCTGGTGGCATCACAATTCCTGACTTCAAACTCATTACAAAGCTGTGATCACCAAGACAGTATGGTACTGGCACAAAAACAGGCACATAGATCAATGGAACAGAATAGAGAGCCCAGAAATGGACCCTCAACCCTATGGTCAACTAATCTTCGACAAAGCAGGAAAGAATATCCAATGGAAAAAAAGACAGTTTCTTCAACAAATGTTGTTGGAAAAATTGGACAGCCACATGCAGAAGAATGAAACTGGACCATTTCCTTACACCATACACAAAAATAGACTCAAAATGGATGAAAGACCTAAATGTGAGACAGGAATCCAACCAAATCCTAGAGAACACAGGCAGCAACCTCTGTGACCTCAGCCGCAGCAACTTCTTGCTAGACAAATCGCCAAAGGCAAGGGAAACAATGGCAAAAAGGAACTATTGGGACTTCATCAAGATAAAAACCTTTTGCACAGCAAAGGAAACAGTCAACAAAACCAAAAGACAACAGACAGAATGGGAGAAGATATTTGCAAATGTCTTATCAGATAAACGGCTAGTATCCAAAATCTATAAAGACTTTATCAAACTCAACACCCAAAGAACAATAATCCAGTCAAGAAATGGGCAGAAGACATGAACAGACATTTCTGCAAAGAAGGCATACAAATTGCAAACAGACACATGAAAAAGTGCTCAACATCACTCGGCATCAGGAAAATCCAAATCAAAACCTCAATGAGATACCACCTCACGTCAGTCAGAATGGCCAAGTCAGGAAACGAAAGATGTTGGCAGGGATGCGGAGAAAGGGGAACTCCTACGCTGTTGGTGGGAATGCAAGCTGGTGCTGCCACTCTGGAAAACTGTGCGGAGGTTCCTCAAAACATTGAAAACAGAGCTACCCTACGACCCAGCAATTGCACTACTGGGTATTTACCCCAAAGATACAAATGCAGTGATCCGAAGGGGCACCTCCACCCAATGTTTATAGCAGCAATGTCCACAATAGCCAAATTGTGGAAAGAGCACAGGAGTCCAACGACAGATGAATGGATAAAGAAGAGTGATATATATATACACAATGGAATATCAAGCAGCCATCAAAAACACGAAATCTTGCCATTTGCAACAATGTGGATGGAACTAGGGGGTATTATGCTAAGTGAAATAAGTCAGTATGACAGAAGCCAATTATATGGTCTCATTGATATGAGGAATTTGAGAAAGAAAACAGGATCATAGGGGAAGGGAGGGAAAAATAAAACAAGATGAAACCAGAGAGGGAACAAACCACAAGAATCTCTTAATCGTAGGAAACAAACTGAGGATTGCTGGAGGGGAAAGAGGTGCAGGATGGGGTAACCGGGTGATGGACATTAAGGAGGGTACATGGTGTAATGAATACTGGGTATTATATAAGACTGACGAATCACTGAACTCTACCTCTGAAACTAATAATATATGTTAATTAATTGAATTTAAATTTTAAAAAGTAAAAAAAAATACTAATTCCCCCCAGAAAGCAAGAAGACAAGAAATCTTTTGGAGGTGATGGATATGTTTATTACCTTGTTTGCAGTGATCATATCCCAGGTGTGTGCCTATGTCCAAACTCATCAAAATGTACATATTAAATATGTACAAATTTTTTATATTAATTTTATCTCAAAAAACTTTTTTAAAAATTAAAAAATTTAGATATCAGGTGGTATGCTGGTAGATATTTAACAATGTGCTCTCCTGTTAGAAAGGAAAGCCCTGGTTTGTAGGACTTTGTGATTTTTGCACTCTAAATACTACTAATTACTTCGCTACTTTTCAGCATTACTGTGCTCTCGAGGTTATTTGTGCGTATTTACTGTGTGGGGAAGCTGCGGTAACGGTTGCTGCTGCTCATCTCTTCCTGAGGCTCATTAGAATAGTTGCCGTCAGTAGCCTGAAACTGGCTGTGGGGGTCGTATTTAGAGTGCAAAATCACAGAATCTTAATATACAAAGTAATTAGAAAGTGATGAGTCTTGTGCATTTAATATAATCTATTAGGTTGTGATTGGATATAATTGAACATTTAATGGAGGCTAGGTGTGACAACAGGCTGCAGTGTTCCTGCAAGTTTAACAATGGGCTCCTAACTCCCCCATGCCCTGACTGCATGTGATGGGCCACACACCCGACGCCTTTGTACTCTTACTGTTTTCATAATAATTAGCTATCATTTGTTGGGCATCTACTTCGTTCTAGGTTATCTTTAAACTACTAGCATTTATCTTATTTAATCCTTACAAAAGCCTATGCGCTACCTATTATCCCCATTTTTCAGATGAGGAAACTGAGGTGCAGGCTTAGAATGTTACAGTCATGGGTTGGTGAGGTGAGGAGGGGAGTCTGCCCTTCCACTTATCATCACCACACTGTCACTTATTTTTTTTAAGGAATTTATTTATTTGTTTGTTAGAGAGAGCGCACAAGCAGGGGGAGGGGCAGGCAGAGGGAGAAGCAGGCTCCCTGCTGAGCAAGGAGCCCAATGTTGGTCTCGATTTCAGGACCCTGGGATCATGACCTGAGCCAAACTCTTCCCTTTCTGTTATTAGTTTTCAAAGTTGTTTTGGTTATTCTAGGTCCTTTGTATTTTCTTGAACTTTGGAATCATCTTATTAATTTCTACAAAAAACCCTGTTGGGATTCTTTTTTTAAGATTTTATTTATGAGAGAGAGAGAGAAAGAGAGAGGGGGGGGCACAAATAGGGGAAGACACAATATTTTATATTTTCCTTTATCGTTTCTTCCTTGACCCACAGGTTGTTTTTAGAAGTGCATTATTTAGTTTCTAAGTATTTGGTGATTTTCCAGATATCTTTCTAATATTTATCTCTAATGTAGTTCTATTGTGATCAGAGAACACACTTCGCATGATTTAAGTTATTTTACATGTATTGAGACTTGTTTTATAGCCCAGAATATGGTCTCTCTTGGTAAAAGTTCCATGTGCACCTGAGAAGTTCTGCCATTGCTGGGGGAAGTGCTTACAAACATCCCCTGGGTGAGTGGGTCGGTAATATTGGTCACGTCTTCTGTGCCCTCCCTGATCCTGATTTGTCCCGTTCTCTCGGTTGTTTGGACAGGAATGCTGAAACTCCTGATTACTATCACAATTTGTCTCTCTCTCCTTGTAAACTTCAATCCTGTGTGGCTTCCTTCTGCCTGACGAACTTTATTTATTTATTTATTTATTTATTTTTATTAACATATAATGTATTATTTGTTTCAGGGGTACAGGTCTATGATTCACAGCGCTCACCATAGCACATACCCTCCCCAATGTCCATCACCCAGCCCCCCCCA
>NW_025409550.1:0-3981 GCF_002201575.2 Neomonachus schauinslandi
GGGGGGGTCCTCCTCACGCCTTCCTTCCCTCTGTGTGTGTGTGGGGGGTCCTCCTCGGGTCTTCCTTCCCTCTGTGTGTTTGTGGGGCAGTCCTCCTCAGGTCTTCTTCCTTGGCATCATGGTATGATGTGTGCACGAGGCTCATGTCTATGCTGAAGGTCACAGTGTTGGAGATCATGTTGATTTGACATCACTGTTGACTAGTGTCACCCACCTTGTGCCAGATGGTGGTGGCCTGGCCTCAGCCCCCCCGGGAACACTGTGCCCGGGGGGCACAGGATGATCTCCCCAGCTCAGCCCTGTGCTGTGGGGTGACACTGTTGGGCAGGGCGAAGGGCCAGGATCGTGCATGGGTCTCCTACGAGGGGCTGTGAATTTTTGGTTCTGTATCTCTGAGGCCAATCTCTCCTCCCCTCAGAGAAGGGTCTTAAATCGGATGGTACATGAAAGTCAATGGGACAGGGTTTATTTCTTTAAACAAGGAATTCTTGGGTTGATCCCTGTGCCTTTGGTGGTCTGGAGGTGGGGCCCGAGACCTGCATTTTTAGAGACCCCAGTTTATCCTGATGCACAGATTGGCTTGGAAAACGGCAGTAAACCCCCTCCCCCACCCTTTAGATCCTCATCATATTGGGAGGCTCACACCCACCTGCCTCATCTGGTTATGGCTTCAGCCTCCTTCCCCACACAGCGATTTCCCAGCAGGTACCCTGGCTTATGCTTCTTGCATGTACTTTTTGAAGGTCGTCCTCAGCCTTGTCCTGGAATCCACACACCTCATTCTCTCCCAAACCTCGGCACCCTCTCAGACCCCCCGCTGAGGCCACTCCTGGCCTGATGCGGCTGGGCTTCCACCCCTGGTACCTGCCACAGGCCATCTCTGCAGAAGGAGCCCATCCTGGCTTCTCTTCCCTGAGTCGGCCTCCCATGTCTGGGACCTCAAGCCTCACCCCTCTGACCTGCTCCTCCACCTTTGCGCCCTCGTCCCTTATGCCTTCTCTGTCCTTGCTCACCCGAAGATCTTGATGTCCCCCCGGCTCTGGCCTTGACCTTCCTTCCTTGAATTCCGTGCACTCCTGGGGGGTTTCCATGGCCTGCAGTCCACCCTCCTGAGTCCCCGTTCATGCTCTCCTGGCCGATGATCCCCAGGTTCCCCCCCAGGCTCTCCGCCTGGTTCTTGGCTCCACCCTTATGGTGTCGTGTGGAAACCGGGAGCCCACAGCTGTCTGGGCCCCCTCCCCCCACCTTCCGCATCCTGCAGCCGGTCGCCCAGCCCCAGGGACGCTACCTGCTCTTCCTCCTTGGGCTCCTTCCCATCTTGTCCACGCCGCCACTCCTCGTGTCCCACCTCTGACCTGTCACGGGGATCTTGGCCATGTCTCTCCTCCCAGCCTCCTGCCTCAGCCCTTCGGCCCCGTCCTCCCCTTGGGGTCACAGCGTTTATCCTGAAATTAAAACCCGACTGTATAATTCCCCATTGAGCCCCTTCCCAGGAGCTGCCGTCACCAGGAGAGAGAGGCCTGACTCCACAGCAAGGCCCTCGGGGCCCTTCTGGTCTGACCATGGCCCACTTTGGCCCCATTCTTTTACTTTATGAAGGTGGTCTGTTTTTATTTATCATATTTATTTATTTATTTTTTAGAGACGGGGAGGGGCAGAGGGAGAGAGAGAATCCTAAGCAGGCTCCACGCGCCGTGCGGAGCCCAATGTGGGGCCCAATCTCACGACCCTGTTATCATGAACTGAGCCAAAATCAAGTCAGATGCTTAACCGACTGAGCCACCCACATGCCGCAATTTATTATTATTATTTTTTTACCAATGTACGAGCCAGCCTTGTTTTCCTCACTCCCCTCTATGTACCCAGCTGCCCTGTGCCACCCTCTGAGCCCCCAGATGGACTAGCTGGGTTGTGTCTGTGATGCTCTACCTTTCTTTCTTCCCTGGACCATCTCCATCCACTTCCAGACCTCTCCCCACCATCAAGTACTCCTCTGTGAAGTCTTCCCCAAAACAACCAAAGAGAATTTGTCACTGTTCATTTTGTGACCCGGGGTGCCTACCAGAGTGTGAACTCCCGAGCTGGGGGTGGGCCAAGCCCCCCCCATCCCCAGACCCAGCACTGGCACACGGTTGGCACTCAGTGGGATAAATTAGAACTAACACGCTGTTGGGCAGGGCTCTTTATTTAGCGAGTAGGACTCATTTAAAACAACACTTCTTCATAGGAAAATGTGCTAAAACCATTCTTTAAATTTTCTGCTGAAAAGATTGAAGTGATGTTTTTATATTATAAATCCATTCACTCAATCCTTATTTTCTATGGCACACGTAACCTTATATGGCAAAAGGGACCTATTACCATCATTTCCTACTTAGTGAAATTATTGATCCTAATTAGTAATTGATGATTAATTTACCCAAATGAGCACAACTGCTGGTAACATCTGTACATATACATATTGTGCAAATCAGCAAGTGTACAAGGTGCTTGTGTTTCTCTGCACGTCCCAGAGTAATCCCGAGCATGTCCACATGGGTAAAAGACAGGGGTGACCAGAAGTCCCTCCACACTTCACATTGTAAGTGTGCCCCCTCTTTCTTTCTTTCTTCCTTCCTTTGTTCCCTTCTTCCTTTCTTTCTCTCTTGCTTTCTTTCTCCCTTCTTCCCTCCCTCCCTCCCTCCCTCCCTTTTAAAGATTTTATTTATTTATTTGAGAGAGAGAGAGTGAGCAGGAGGTAGAGGGAGAGAGAATCTGAAGCAGACTCCGCACTGAGCTTAGAGCCTGATGTGGGGCTCAATCCCACGACAGCGAGATCACGACCTGAGCCGAAACCAGGAGTCGGACGCTCAACTGACTGAGCCACCCAGGCGCCCCGAGTTTGCCTCCTCTTTCACACAAAACGTGGGCCAACCCATCTCCTCCCAGCAGAAGAGCCTGGGTCTTTGCTGGTGTCGCCATGTGTCATAGCTCCACGTGTCCCCGAGCGGCAGGTGCGTCAGGCCGTGCTCTCCCAGTGGCAGGTGGACAGGTGTATGCAGATGCCCAGCGGCCTCTAATCAGTTTGGTGATTCTGGTGAGGGTCCATCTTTTGACAGGAGACAGGAGATGGCTTTCTAACTCTGAGAACCTCTGAGCTCAGGGACAGAGTTTCTTTTCCTTCTTTTTTTTTTTTTAAGATTTTATTTATGTGACAGAGAGAGACACAGTGAGAGAGGGAACACAATCAGGGGGAGTGGGAGAGGGAGAAGCAGGCTTCCTGCTGAGCAGGGAGCCCGATGCGGGGCTCAATCCCCATGACCTGAGCCGAAGGCAGACGCTCAACGACTGAGCGACCCAGGCGCCCCGAGAACTCAGGATTTTAGCTTCCCCCACAGCATGTCGGCTACGCAACACCCCCGGTGCTTACTTACCATGCACCTGGGGTTTGGACCCTCTGACCCCTTCCTCCAGCCCCCCCACCCCCCCTCTGGTAACCACACATCTGATCTCTTTTTCTGAGTTTGTTGTTTGTTGTTTTAGATCCCACACATCAGTGAGATCCTTTCTCTGTCTGGCTTATTTCACTTAGCTTAATGAAGGCGTCATGTTGTCACGAGTGGTAGGACTTCCTCGTTTTTTTATGGCTGAATAATATTCCATTGTGCACATTTATACCACAATGTCTCGATCTGTTCATCCATCCATAGACGTGTCTTGGCTACTGTAAATAATGCTTCAGTGAACATGGGGTGCAGATGTCTTTTTGAATTGTTTTCTTTTTTTATATATATATTCCCCAAAATGGAATTGCTGGACCATATGGTCGTTCTGTTTTTCATTTTTTGAGGAACCTCCATACTGTTTTCCAGAGTGGCTGCATGAGTTTGCACTCCCACCAACAGTGTAAGAGGGTTCCCTTTTCTCCACATCCTTGCTAACACTGGGTATCTCTTGTGTTTTTATCTTTTTGATCATGGCCATTCTGACAGGTGTGAGGTG
>NW_025409550.1:4381-13511 GCF_002201575.2 Neomonachus schauinslandi
TGTTTTTTTTTTTTTTTTTTTAAAGATTTTATTTATTTATTTGACAGAGAAAGACACAACGAGAGAGGGAACACAAACGGGGAGTGGGAGAGGGAGAAGCAGACTCCCCGCCGAGCAGGGAGCCCGATGCGGGACTCGATCCCGGGACTCCAGGATCACGACCTGAGCTGAAGGCAGTCGCTTAACCAACTGAGCCACCCAGGCGCCCGCCAATGTTTTAATTGGGTGGTTTTTCTGCTACTGAGTCAATGAGTTCTTTCTGTTTTTTGGAGATTAACCTCTTATCAGATGTATGGTTTGCAGATATTTTCTCCCGTTCCACAGGTTGTTTTTGCTGTGCAGAAGCTTTTTAGTTTGATGTTGTCCACTTGTTTATTTTTGCTTCAGTTGCTTGAGCTTTAGGTGTCACATGCAAGAAACCATCACCAGGACCCACATCGGGAGAGCTTTGTGTCTGTTTCCTTCCAGGAGTTTTGTGGTTTCAGGTCTTATATTTAAGTCTTTGGTCCATTTCGAGTTAATTTTTGTGAGTGGTGTGAGGTAGGGGTCCAGCTCCATTGTTTTCCATGTGAATATCCAGTTATCCCGGCGCCACTGATTGAAGAGACTGTCTTCTCTCACGTTCAGTGTCCTTGTCAAAGATTAGTTGACTGTGTATGCCTGGGTTTATTTCCGGGCTCTCAGTTCTGTTCCATTGGTTTGTTTGTTTTTTTGCCAGTACCATATTGGTTTGCTTATTGTAGCTCTATGTATATATATATATATATTTAATTATTTATTTATTGGAGAGGGAAAGAGAGAGAGGGCACAGGAGCTCTTCTGGGCAGATAGGGTTGTGTCTCATACCTTGTCTGGGTGGGGGTAGGGGGGCTGCTCTGGGCAACTTTCATTTTCCCAGACTCTCCATTTGGGAGGGGCTGGGAGCTACCCTCAGCCTCGGCCATGAGTTCAGCCTCTGCAGAGCAGGGACACCCTCCACAGTGGGCACTGGCTTTGCCCTGGGGGTGGTTAGCTTGCCTGCCTGCCTCTCGGCACATGTTCCTTGCACATGTTCCTTCCCGCCCTCTGGTCGCATGTGGCTGGGAGACCCTCCCCACACAGGTGACAGCTCCCTGCCTGTGTGGGGGCAAGCCGGGCTCTAAGGCCCACCTAGGCCCCTGGTCAGAGTGCGTCACTGACGTGCTTCCGCAGGTGAACGAGGCCACTGTTGGGATGACGACTTGGGTCTTGCCACTGTGAACTCCGTGCCCAAGATCTGTGCCCATTGTTGAGGATTGCCCCACCCCCATCACAAGCCGATTCTGGTGCTCGGGCCCCGCTGATCTCCCTGTGCAGCCAGATCAGAGTAGGGCTCCCTAGAAGTGACCCACGATGCCGGGGGGTGGGGCTGGTTGTCCCCTCCCCTTTCCCCAGAGGCTCAGGGGAGGCCTCTGGGTGGTGGTGGGCGGGTAGGGGAGGGGCAGGGTGGTCAGCAGGGAGCCGTGGCTCTGGCCCTCCCAGTGCAGCCTGTCTTGGTCTCTGTGGGGCAGGGGGTGCTTCTGGGATCCTCTCAGTGGTGTTTTGCTCATGAACAGTTGTTAGCTGTTCTTGTTGTGAAGGGGAGGGGTGTCAGCAAAGACCTGTGTCGCCATCGTGGTGACGTCACTCCCTCCAGTCATCTGTGGTTTTAGCAAATACCACAGGTGACAGCAGGTGGTCTGAGGAGGCACCTCACACTGGTTGCGTTTCTTTGGACCCCCACATTCTACCTACTGTATACGGCACCGTGCCGGGGGCCCCTCTGCCTACTGTATACCGCACTGTGCTGGGGCCCGGGCAGAGGGTGGTCGGGATGCCACCTGGGGTCTCAGGGGGACTGTCAGCCCCTAGGGAGGCAGAAACACACACAGTTGGAGGCAGTTGTTAAGAGGACGAGGATGGGCAGGGTTGGGATCGGGAATCAGCACATGCACCCCGGCGTCAGCCTTGGATCTGAGGCTTATGGGTGCCTCGGCCACCTGGGGAGACCGCGGGAGCCACCAGGGTTGAGCAGGGAAGGGCCAGAAGCCAGAGTGCAGACAGGGAGGAGCTTACCCAGGAAGAGGAGCGTGAGGATGGTCACTGGTCTGCGGGCTGGTTTCCCAAATGGACTCCTCCCTCGTCTGGACCTGCTGTCACAGCTCGTCCCCACCTGGGAGGCAGTGGGAACCAGCAGGAACAGAACACTGGCATCACATGGCCATGGGGTCCGTGCCTGCCTGTGATTGTGACCTTGGACAGGATACTCGATTCTCGAGTGTGTGCGTCCTTTAGAATGTAGGTTTTATTACTGTTTAGGTATGGAGGGGCCAGCAGATCAGAAATGGCAGCCACTGAAAGGACAGTTGGTTACAGTTCCTCAGAGGAGGGGTGCCCCACGCTGCAGGACCCCACATGAGGAGGTGCCAGAGATGGTCAGGGGGCAGGCCACGGGGGGCAATGCGGGCCTTTATAGCGGTTTCCAGGGAAGGAACACTCTAGGCAGGGTAAGCCGGCTAACGGCTAGCTCGTTTGAATAATTTCAGTGGGCTGTCCCTGGTTGTCTAGTATCTGGACCTGAACGATTAGGGTGGGGGGCTAAGGGCCCAGAGGGTGAGAGCCCATAAAGGAGGTGGTTGGGGGGTGGGCTCTGGACTGGGGGGTCACGTACTAGCTCTAGGGACAGTCTCTCTGGGGCAGCAAGACCCCAGGTGTGGAAGCACGGGGAACAGCTGGGTAATATGGGATGTTAGTGTGGTGGGCAGAATAATGCTTGCCCCCAAAGGTGTCCACACCCTGACCCCAGAGGCTGTGCAAGTATTCCCTTACACAGTAGAGGGGGCTCTGCACACGTGACTTGAGATGGGGGGATTTACCTGGAATATCTGGAGGGCCCATGTGCTCAAATGGTCCTTCCCCGGGGGGGCTGGTGGTCAGAGTCAGGGAGAGAAGATGAAGGGGTGGTGGAGGAGGGGCGGGAGCCAATACATGCGGCAGCCCCGGGAAGCAGGAAAAGAGCCTCCAGGAGGACCCCGAGGACATTTCCGACTTTCCATCTCCCAAATTGTAAGAGGGTGTATATTTATGTTGCTTTCAGCCACTGAGGTTGTGGTGACTTGTTACAGCGGCCACGGGGTGACCGACATGGACGGGGAGCGGGCCGGCGGCCACGGGGTGACACGGACGGGGAGCGGGCCGGCGGCCACGGGGTGACTGACACGGACGGGGAGCGGGCCAGTGGCGATGGGGTGACTGACACGGATGGGGAGCAGGCCAGCTGCCCTGCAGGGTGGCCTTGAGGCTCAGAGCCCACGGAGGAAAAGAGCCTGGCTCCAGGAAAATGCCAGTAAGTATAGTGCTGGTACCTGTGGGGATCTGGGAAGTCCTACCAGCTAAGGGACCTGGTCACACACATTACGTCGCTTTGTGCGTCATGAGTGTTCAATAAATCTTGGGCACCCTGTCCCTCCCTCAGCAGGTCTGGGGTGTCTGGGGGAACCCTGTCAGAGAAGGGTCTCTGAAACATCGGCACTGGCCTGCGCTCTCTCTGCAGGCACTTGGGGCCTCCGCGCCTGTCCCTTCGCAATTAGCATGTGTGCTGGGGGTCACTTCCTGGCGACTTCCGTGTCACCCCAGGGATGCTGGTTCCTACTTCCGAACTGCTAGGCCTTTACAGCCTTTGCCACGAGAGGTTGATGTCGTTCCCCCGGGCTGTTCACTGTCCTTGCAGGGGGTTGCACGGTGCCTCCCTTGTGGCAGGGACGTTTTGTCATGGCCCCAAGACTGTGCTGGGCCTGGGGCCAACCATCCACATGTCCTCAGGCTGATGCCTCGGCCCCCCAGCACGGGGATCAGAGGCGGGCCAGGTCTGAGTGGGAAGGTGCTGGACTCTGGCCGCCCCTCTCCTATTTCCCTGGGGGGGCGGGCAGCGGGGCCCCAGGCCGTCCGGAAGCACGCGTGTGGCTATGCCCCCCCAGTGCGCTCAGAAGCCTGTCCCCTCTCACAGGGACGTTTGTCTCGGCCTTCGCCGTGCTGTGTGGAGCCCGCACCGACCTCCCGGACAGGCACGTATGCTGTGTCTTCTGGCTCAACATCGCAGCAGCCTTCATCCAGACCCTCACGGCCATCGTCATGGTGGGCTGGATCATGAGCATCTTCTGGGGCATGGACATGGTCATCCTGGCCAGTGAGTAGCCGCCCATGCCACGCCTTCTGGGTCGGGGGCTGGGCCGGGATGCGGGGGCAGGGCTGGAGGAGGGTCAGGCGCCAGATAGTCTGGGTGGTTGTGGTCCTGCAGGGTGTTGGCGCCTTGCCAGTCACTAGAGTCCGCGGCCGCCTGGCAGAGGGGACCCTCCCCGCCGCCCCCACCCCTGCCCCACCGCACGCCCAGCCCAATGCCTGCAGGGAGTCCTGAGCACAGACAGGCAGAGACCTGAGCCTGAGGGTGTGAACAAGACCGGGCCGAGCTTCTCTTCAGCTCAGACGCATCGGGCATCCTCTTTGTCGAGGGAACTGTCCCGGACCACCCTGGGTAGCCGGGGTGGGGCCTATGTGAGGTGATGTCCCCTGGGCCTGGCGGCCCCAGTTTCCAGAAAGAAGGGAAACCCATGTGGCATCTGTGCCCACAGGAAGCCCTGTAACTGTGGGTTGTTTTGTTCTGTTTTGTTTTTATAGCCAGGACAGCGTGGTTTTCCTTTGACCTAAGCTTTGTTCCCTGTTGAGGGGACCTTCGCCACTCAGCTAGCACGAACTTGATTCAGACACAAAACTGTTTTGTGAAAGTGCCTAATGTTACAAAGGTCACCGAGATGACTTAACATCTATGAAATAACCTAGCAAGCTCTTAGAACAGATACCGCACGTGCCTTGGAGCAGCCCCGCGCGTGGCCTGCGTTTTCCCACGTTCTGTCCACGCCGCCACGAATTGCCGCCGATGGGCCGCCTCCCTCAGGCACCAGGCGCCTCGTGGTGTCTGACACAACAAAGCCACTCTTAGGCGGGACTCTCAGTGTCAGAGGGAGGGACAGCCGAGGCCGGACAGGGTTTGGGGGCCCTAGAATGATCTAGAATGACCTGTAGCTGACTCTATCTGAGCTCAGGATCCTCGGAGGATGCAGGGCACACACAGATGCCAGGGCCAGGCGAGGCCTCCGGTCAGTGACCAGTCAAGCCGCCGGCCAGAGAAAGTGCAGGCCCCAGAGCCGGAGAGATCCAGCGGAGCCAGTGGATTGGACAGACTGGCTGCCTGGGAGCAGGTCATCCAGCAGCAGAGGTCAGGAAGGAAGTGGGGAGCCTGTTGCCAGGACATCCCAGGCAGACCCTGGGAGGCGGGGGCAGCCAGAGAAATGGGAGGGGGAGAGCAGGCCTGGCTGGCGGCTGGGGGATGGGCTGGCCCCGGGGAGGACTAGGCTGGGGAGGGTCAGCAGGCTGGGGAGGGCTGCTCTCAGGGCAGGCGCAGCCCGTCAGGACGTCAGGGAGGTCGGGGACCCTGGGAGGGGAGCAGGCAGAGGAGTCAGAGACTGAGGCAGGCCCATCTTGGGCGCCTCGCCCTGCGCCCTTGACCAGGGATTGCTGAGACTTGCCGGCAGGCGGGGAGCGCTGCAGAGCCCGAGGCTTCCCCAGGGGCCTGTGGGATGGCCCACAGCCTCCTGATCCCTTTCCCAGTTGGAACCTGGGAGGCCTGCTCTGGGACACGTCCTCAGCCACTGTCAGAAAGCCTGACCCCTTTGACTGCTTCTTCCCGCGTCACCCCAGTGTCTCGCCAGGCACTTGGGCACTTGAGGACGGAAACTTTCCACCAAAGTGGAACGCGCCTACGTCACTGGGCCCCGTCTCAATAAAAGTGAATTAGTGCCTAGTCCCTAGAGCTTTCTGGTTATTTTTATCTTGGTCACCCTTAAAACCCAAGGGTTTTAAAAGCCACGGGGTCTGTATCTTAGAGATAACTGAAAGGGCCCCCTGATCAGGTCCTAGACAAGGAAGCGTGGACCCCGAGAAGTAAGATGGGGACCTGGTTACTTCCTCTCTTTGCACCACCCCAGACCGTGGGCCTAACCAGAAACCCCGGCCCTATGGCTGGTGCGGCGGGTGTGGTCGGGCGGCGGGATACCCGGTACGAGGAGTCCCGTTCCCATCCCACCCCAGGGCCCCGGGCTCTCGCTGTGGCCAGTCAGCTTCTTGGGTGTCTGCACGCTGGCCCCGGGGATGCTGGTTTTTTTGCGTCAGACTTTTCAGACAGCTGCACGAGAAAACCCGCCACACCTCGCCGCGGCCTGCCCTCCGGACTCAGCCACCCATCTCTGCAGGGGTGCCTTGTTCCAGAAATTAAACCCACCCTGGAAGGATGCGTAATTGCCACTCTTGAGATGCGGCTGCAGGCCAGGGTGACTCTGAGCAACAGCAAAGCATGCATGTCCCGGGATGGTGACTTTGCGGGGAGGTCCCACGAGTGACTCATCTGTCCTAATTGATAGTTGGGTGGGGGCCGTTCTTTCTGGGTTCACTCCAGCCCCTTCCCGCAAAAATGAAGGAAATTTCTCAGCTGGAACAATACAGGGTGAGTTTTTTGTTTTGTTTTAGATTTTATTTTTATTTATTTGAGAGGGAGAGAGAGAGAAGGAACAGGGAGGGGGACAGAGGGAGAAGCAGATTCCCAGCTGAGCAGGGAGCCCAATGCGGGGCTCAATCCCAGGACCCTGGGATCATGACCTGAGCAGAAGGCAGATGCTTGATGGACTGAAGCCACCCAGGCGTCCCAAGGATGACCTTCCACACAGCACTGGCCAAGGTGTCATCAGCACATACACTGTCCGGAAAAACCGCTAAGAGGACAAGCAGGGAATTCCAGATCTAAGTAGACGTTAAAACCAGAGACACAAGCAAGCGGCTCTGTTGATAATAATCACAAGCCAACCACAGACTGTCCTGGTCAAGGATGGAGAAATACGCCGTAGTTCTCCGCGCTCTCTCTGCCCCATGCCCACGGCAGGCATTGCCCCCCTCATCACGACACCATCTGCTCCTCCATCCACGTGTTCCCCACACAGGGCTTCCAGCATCTCCATCCGAGATGTCTGCAGGACGAAATCTGTTTGCCATGTCCCGGCCTCAGTCTGTCCCGAGGCATTAGAGTCTATGTATGTGGTTCCTGTCCCTATACGGGGTGACCAGACAGCTCAGGCGGAGCCTGACTGGGGCCAGGAGGGGGCACCTCAAAATCCTGAGAGTGTCCCACAGCCATCCCTCCACAGGTGCACCCAGCTGGTGTCTCCAGGCCGGGTGGGGGTGAGCCCAGAGCAGGGGTGGCCCCCGAGGGAGCTTCTTGGCGGGGCTACAGGCTGTGAGCCTGGGGAGGGGGGAGCCCCGGCCATGCGCCCCTGCAGCCCAGCACCCACCTGTGGTTCCCGGTCGCTGGACCCCGGGCACAGCGCTCACGCGTCCTGACACCTTTTAGACTTCAGCCAGTCCCTCCGACCTCTGTTTTCACCCTGTTTTCTCTTTCTCTTTTCCTCCTGTCCCTCCTGTGGCCTCACAACCCTGTGTTGCCCCCAAGTTTCCCAAGGTGAGTCTGCTGCTGGGTGTGGGGCCCCTGCCTGGGCTGCTTCCCCCACACCCCCACCGCCCCCCTGCACCCTCCGCACACACACTCACCGAGCTGGCCACTGGGCTTTCATCTTGTTTTTGGTTTTTATCTATTTTCATTTATTGTTGTGCTTCTGTTTCTTCTGTTTGTATTTTCTTTTTGTTTGTTTGGATTTCCAGCTTTTTAGTTTGGAAAACGTAGAAGCGTAGACAAAAGTCGAGGGCCTAGTGCACTGAGCCCCTAAGGGCCCACAGGCTGCAACAACACATAGTCACTCCTGTGTCATCTGTGACGTCTTATCTATTTCCTGCATTTCTGCACATTATTCAGACTTAAAATTGGTGAATAATTTGGTAAATAATGAAAGAAAACAACCGTTAGGTCCTCAGAAACTCCTCTGGGGCTAAGTTGCCAGCTAATGGTGAGGTGGGGGGCATTTCGCAAATTCAAACTCGTAACTTCATGCCTAAATATTTCAGTGGCTCAATTTCCCCAGGGATCTTGTGACACTGTTGTGTCTTAAAGGCTCGGAGTCGTCGGTCATGTTTGTCTGTGTCCCAGACGTCCGGCTGATTGAACACACACATGGTGACAGTCTTTTGTGTGCTGTCTTGCTGTTTTCCTTTCCGTCTTCCTCTCCGTCCACACATCCCAGGTACCTGGCGCTCGGGGATGGAGGCCCGCCCTAGTCTTCTGAGCCAGGGGCATGTCGATCACGGTGCCACCACCCCCCCTCCCCGGATGCCCTCCTGTCCTGTAACCGCACTAAACCCAAAGTTCCACAGTTCTTCCTGCATCTTTCCGTTCCTGGTGAAAAAGTCCATGCCCTCGGGGAAAGGTGGACCTTGAGTATAGCTGTCATTCACACCTTAGTGTGAATAAGATCTCATGACCATGTCACGGTTCGCAGGCACCTCCTAGAGAAATCCTGAAGGAAGCGGGCATCTAACCCTCTCTCCTTTGCTTCTTCCCCACAGGCTACAAGGAGCAGGGCATCCCACAGCAGCTGTGAGCCCGAAGGAGCCGCTGAGAATTCCAGGGCGGTCCCATGGGGGCCGTACCAGGCCGCAGGCGGCACCGGGACCTTTACGCACGCTTTTCTGCCATCTCCTGGGGTCGGAGTGGAAGAGGGGTATTTAAAAAACAGTATTTATTTTGAAAACGCATATGCTTTTCTTGGCAGGCTGCCAGGCTGCCAGCCCCCCATCCCCACCCCCACGCTCCAGAAAGACACAGGCCCCCAGAGCCTCTGGGGGGGCGTGGGGGCAGGGTTGTGGACAGCGAGACTGGGATGCTCGGCTCTCCCCTGCCCTGCACGTCTCCCTGCCCACTGTGAGGGCACCCTGGAGCTGCCGAGTCAGGCAGCAGGGGCTCACCGAGGGGCAGGGTGCGGTGGACCCTTCCTCTGGGTCCCCAGCCCCTGTCTGTTTGCGCTGCTGTCTCCTGGGGGCCGCGCCAGGACAGGAATGAGGATGCACATGTCCCCAGCCCGGTGTGGAAAGGTCTGCTGTGCCTTCCTGGGGATGGACCCCTGAAAGTCTCTCCTGGCCC
>NW_025409551.1:0-3981 GCF_002201575.2 Neomonachus schauinslandi
GGGGGGGTCCTCCTCACGCCTTCCTTCCCTCTGTGTGTGTGTGGGGGGTCCTCCTCGGGTCTTCCTTCCCTCTGTGTGTTTGTGGGGCAGTCCTCCTCAGGTCTTCTTCCTTGGCATCATGGTATGATGTGTGCACGAGGCTCATGTCTATGCTGAAGGTCACAGTGTTGGAGATCATGTTGATTTGACATCACTGTTGACTAGTGTCACCCACCTTGTGCCAGATGGTGGTGGCCTGGCCTCAGCCCCCCCGGGAACACTGTGCCCGGGGGGCACAGGATGATCTCCCCAGCTCAGCCCTGTGCTGTGGGGTGACACTGTTGGGCAGGGCGAAGGGCCAGGATCGTGCATGGGTCTCCTACGAGGGGCTGTGAATTTTTGGTTCTGTATCTCTGAGGCCAATCTCTCCTCCCCTCAGAGAAGGGTCTTAAATCGGATGGTACATGAAAGTCAATGGGACAGGGTTTATTTCTTTAAACAAGGAATTCTTGGGTTGATCCCTGTGCCTTTGGTGGTCTGGAGGTGGGGCCCGAGACCTGCATTTTTAGAGACCCCAGTTTATCCTGATGCACAGATTGGCTTGGAAAACGGCAGTAAACCCCCTCCCCCACCCTTTAGATCCTCATCATATTGGGAGGCTCACACCCACCTGCCTCATCTGGTTATGGCTTCAGCCTCCTTCCCCACACAGCGATTTCCCAGCAGGTACCCTGGCTTATGCTTCTTGCATGTACTTTTTGAAGGTCGTCCTCAGCCTTGTCCTGGAATCCACACACCTCATTCTCTCCCAAACCTCGGCACCCTCTCAGACCCCCCGCTGAGGCCACTCCTGGCCTGATGCGGCTGGGCTTCCACCCCTGGTACCTGCCACAGGCCATCTCTGCAGAAGGAGCCCATCCTGGCTTCTCTTCCCTGAGTCGGCCTCCCATGTCTGGGACCTCAAGCCTCACCCCTCTGACCTGCTCCTCCACCTTTGCGCCCTCGTCCCTTATGCCTTCTCTGTCCTTGCTCACCCGAAGATCTTGATGTCCCCCCGGCTCTGGCCTTGACCTTCCTTCCTTGAATTCCGTGCACTCCTGGGGGGTTTCCATGGCCTGCAGTCCACCCTCCTGAGTCCCCGTTCATGCTCTCCTGGCCGATGATCCCCAGGTTCCCCCCCAGGCTCTCCGCCTGGTTCTTGGCTCCACCCTTATGGTGTCGTGTGGAAACCGGGAGCCCACAGCTGTCTGGGCCCCCTCCCCCCACCTTCCGCATCCTGCAGCCGGTCGCCCAGCCCCAGGGACGCTACCTGCTCTTCCTCCTTGGGCTCCTTCCCATCTTGTCCACGCCGCCACTCCTCGTGTCCCACCTCTGACCTGTCACGGGGATCTTGGCCATGTCTCTCCTCCCAGCCTCCTGCCTCAGCCCTTCGGCCCCGTCCTCCCCTTGGGGTCACAGCGTTTATCCTGAAATTAAAACCCGACTGTATAATTCCCCATTGAGCCCCTTCCCAGGAGCTGCCGTCACCAGGAGAGAGAGGCCTGACTCCACAGCAAGGCCCTCGGGGCCCTTCTGGTCTGACCATGGCCCACTTTGGCCCCATTCTTTTACTTTATGAAGGTGGTCTGTTTTTATTTATCATATTTATTTATTTATTTTTTAGAGACGGGGAGGGGCAGAGGGAGAGAGAGAATCCTAAGCAGGCTCCACGCGCCGTGCGGAGCCCAATGTGGGGCCCAATCTCACGACCCTGTTATCATGAACTGAGCCAAAATCAAGTCAGATGCTTAACCGACTGAGCCACCCACATGCCGCAATTTATTATTATTATTTTTTTACCAATGTACGAGCCAGCCTTGTTTTCCTCACTCCCCTCTATGTACCCAGCTGCCCTGTGCCACCCTCTGAGCCCCCAGATGGACTAGCTGGGTTGTGTCTGTGATGCTCTACCTTTCTTTCTTCCCTGGACCATCTCCATCCACTTCCAGACCTCTCCCCACCATCAAGTACTCCTCTGTGAAGTCTTCCCCAAAACAACCAAAGAGAATTTGTCACTGTTCATTTTGTGACCCGGGGTGCCTACCAGAGTGTGAACTCCCGAGCTGGGGGTGGGCCAAGCCCCCCCCATCCCCAGACCCAGCACTGGCACACGGTTGGCACTCAGTGGGATAAATTAGAACTAACACGCTGTTGGGCAGGGCTCTTTATTTAGCGAGTAGGACTCATTTAAAACAACACTTCTTCATAGGAAAATGTGCTAAAACCATTCTTTAAATTTTCTGCTGAAAAGATTGAAGTGATGTTTTTATATTATAAATCCATTCACTCAATCCTTATTTTCTATGGCACACGTAACCTTATATGGCAAAAGGGACCTATTACCATCATTTCCTACTTAGTGAAATTATTGATCCTAATTAGTAATTGATGATTAATTTACCCAAATGAGCACAACTGCTGGTAACATCTGTACATATACATATTGTGCAAATCAGCAAGTGTACAAGGTGCTTGTGTTTCTCTGCACGTCCCAGAGTAATCCCGAGCATGTCCACATGGGTAAAAGACAGGGGTGACCAGAAGTCCCTCCACACTTCACATTGTAAGTGTGCCCCCTCTTTCTTTCTTTCTTCCTTCCTTTGTTCCCTTCTTCCTTTCTTTCTCTCTTGCTTTCTTTCTCCCTTCTTCCCTCCCTCCCTCCCTCCCTCCCTTTTAAAGATTTTATTTATTTATTTGAGAGAGAGAGAGTGAGCAGGAGGTAGAGGGAGAGAGAATCTGAAGCAGACTCCGCACTGAGCTTAGAGCCTGATGTGGGGCTCAATCCCACGACAGCGAGATCACGACCTGAGCCGAAACCAGGAGTCGGACGCTCAACTGACTGAGCCACCCAGGCGCCCCGAGTTTGCCTCCTCTTTCACACAAAACGTGGGCCAACCCATCTCCTCCCAGCAGAAGAGCCTGGGTCTTTGCTGGTGTCGCCATGTGTCATAGCTCCACGTGTCCCCGAGCGGCAGGTGCGTCAGGCCGTGCTCTCCCAGTGGCAGGTGGACAGGTGTATGCAGATGCCCAGCGGCCTCTAATCAGTTTGGTGATTCTGGTGAGGGTCCATCTTTTGACAGGAGACAGGAGATGGCTTTCTAACTCTGAGAACCTCTGAGCTCAGGGACAGAGTTTCTTTTCCTTCTTTTTTTTTTTTTAAGATTTTATTTATGTGACAGAGAGAGACACAGTGAGAGAGGGAACACAATCAGGGGGAGTGGGAGAGGGAGAAGCAGGCTTCCTGCTGAGCAGGGAGCCCGATGCGGGGCTCAATCCCCATGACCTGAGCCGAAGGCAGACGCTCAACGACTGAGCGACCCAGGCGCCCCGAGAACTCAGGATTTTAGCTTCCCCCACAGCATGTCGGCTACGCAACACCCCCGGTGCTTACTTACCATGCACCTGGGGTTTGGACCCTCTGACCCCTTCCTCCAGCCCCCCCACCCCCCCTCTGGTAACCACACATCTGATCTCTTTTTCTGAGTTTGTTGTTTGTTGTTTTAGATCCCACACATCAGTGAGATCCTTTCTCTGTCTGGCTTATTTCACTTAGCTTAATGAAGGCGTCATGTTGTCACGAGTGGTAGGACTTCCTCGTTTTTTTATGGCTGAATAATATTCCATTGTGCACATTTATACCACAATGTCTCGATCTGTTCATCCATCCATAGACGTGTCTTGGCTACTGTAAATAATGCTTCAGTGAACATGGGGTGCAGATGTCTTTTTGAATTGTTTTCTTTTTTTATATATATATTCCCCAAAATGGAATTGCTGGACCATATGGTCGTTCTGTTTTTCATTTTTTGAGGAACCTCCATACTGTTTTCCAGAGTGGCTGCATGAGTTTGCACTCCCACCAACAGTGTAAGAGGGTTCCCTTTTCTCCACATCCTTGCTAACACTGGGTATCTCTTGTGTTTTTATCTTTTTGATCATGGCCATTCTGACAGGTGTGAGGTG
>NW_025409551.1:4381-13511 GCF_002201575.2 Neomonachus schauinslandi
TGTTTTTTTTTTTTTTTTTTTAAAGATTTTATTTATTTATTTGACAGAGAAAGACACAACGAGAGAGGGAACACAAACGGGGAGTGGGAGAGGGAGAAGCAGACTCCCCGCCGAGCAGGGAGCCCGATGCGGGACTCGATCCCGGGACTCCAGGATCACGACCTGAGCTGAAGGCAGTCGCTTAACCAACTGAGCCACCCAGGCGCCCGCCAATGTTTTAATTGGGTGGTTTTTCTGCTACTGAGTCAATGAGTTCTTTCTGTTTTTTGGAGATTAACCTCTTATCAGATGTATGGTTTGCAGATATTTTCTCCCGTTCCACAGGTTGTTTTTGCTGTGCAGAAGCTTTTTAGTTTGATGTTGTCCACTTGTTTATTTTTGCTTCAGTTGCTTGAGCTTTAGGTGTCACATGCAAGAAACCATCACCAGGACCCACATCGGGAGAGCTTTGTGTCTGTTTCCTTCCAGGAGTTTTGTGGTTTCAGGTCTTATATTTAAGTCTTTGGTCCATTTCGAGTTAATTTTTGTGAGTGGTGTGAGGTAGGGGTCCAGCTCCATTGTTTTCCATGTGAATATCCAGTTATCCCGGCGCCACTGATTGAAGAGACTGTCTTCTCTCACGTTCAGTGTCCTTGTCAAAGATTAGTTGACTGTGTATGCCTGGGTTTATTTCCGGGCTCTCAGTTCTGTTCCATTGGTTTGTTTGTTTTTTTGCCAGTACCATATTGGTTTGCTTATTGTAGCTCTATGTATATATATATATATATTTAATTATTTATTTATTGGAGAGGGAAAGAGAGAGAGGGCACAGGAGCTCTTCTGGGCAGATAGGGTTGTGTCTCATACCTTGTCTGGGTGGGGGTAGGGGGGCTGCTCTGGGCAACTTTCATTTTCCCAGACTCTCCATTTGGGAGGGGCTGGGAGCTACCCTCAGCCTCGGCCATGAGTTCAGCCTCTGCAGAGCAGGGACACCCTCCACAGTGGGCACTGGCTTTGCCCTGGGGGTGGTTAGCTTGCCTGCCTGCCTCTCGGCACATGTTCCTTGCACATGTTCCTTCCCGCCCTCTGGTCGCATGTGGCTGGGAGACCCTCCCCACACAGGTGACAGCTCCCTGCCTGTGTGGGGGCAAGCCGGGCTCTAAGGCCCACCTAGGCCCCTGGTCAGAGTGCGTCACTGACGTGCTTCCGCAGGTGAACGAGGCCACTGTTGGGATGACGACTTGGGTCTTGCCACTGTGAACTCCGTGCCCAAGATCTGTGCCCATTGTTGAGGATTGCCCCACCCCCATCACAAGCCGATTCTGGTGCTCGGGCCCCGCTGATCTCCCTGTGCAGCCAGATCAGAGTAGGGCTCCCTAGAAGTGACCCACGATGCCGGGGGGTGGGGCTGGTTGTCCCCTCCCCTTTCCCCAGAGGCTCAGGGGAGGCCTCTGGGTGGTGGTGGGCGGGTAGGGGAGGGGCAGGGTGGTCAGCAGGGAGCCGTGGCTCTGGCCCTCCCAGTGCAGCCTGTCTTGGTCTCTGTGGGGCAGGGGGTGCTTCTGGGATCCTCTCAGTGGTGTTTTGCTCATGAACAGTTGTTAGCTGTTCTTGTTGTGAAGGGGAGGGGTGTCAGCAAAGACCTGTGTCGCCATCGTGGTGACGTCACTCCCTCCAGTCATCTGTGGTTTTAGCAAATACCACAGGTGACAGCAGGTGGTCTGAGGAGGCACCTCACACTGGTTGCGTTTCTTTGGACCCCCACATTCTACCTACTGTATACGGCACCGTGCCGGGGGCCCCTCTGCCTACTGTATACCGCACTGTGCTGGGGCCCGGGCAGAGGGTGGTCGGGATGCCACCTGGGGTCTCAGGGGGACTGTCAGCCCCTAGGGAGGCAGAAACACACACAGTTGGAGGCAGTTGTTAAGAGGACGAGGATGGGCAGGGTTGGGATCGGGAATCAGCACATGCACCCCGGCGTCAGCCTTGGATCTGAGGCTTATGGGTGCCTCGGCCACCTGGGGAGACCGCGGGAGCCACCAGGGTTGAGCAGGGAAGGGCCAGAAGCCAGAGTGCAGACAGGGAGGAGCTTACCCAGGAAGAGGAGCGTGAGGATGGTCACTGGTCTGCGGGCTGGTTTCCCAAATGGACTCCTCCCTCGTCTGGACCTGCTGTCACAGCTCGTCCCCACCTGGGAGGCAGTGGGAACCAGCAGGAACAGAACACTGGCATCACATGGCCATGGGGTCCGTGCCTGCCTGTGATTGTGACCTTGGACAGGATACTCGATTCTCGAGTGTGTGCGTCCTTTAGAATGTAGGTTTTATTACTGTTTAGGTATGGAGGGGCCAGCAGATCAGAAATGGCAGCCACTGAAAGGACAGTTGGTTACAGTTCCTCAGAGGAGGGGTGCCCCACGCTGCAGGACCCCACATGAGGAGGTGCCAGAGATGGTCAGGGGGCAGGCCACGGGGGGCAATGCGGGCCTTTATAGCGGTTTCCAGGGAAGGAACACTCTAGGCAGGGTAAGCCGGCTAACGGCTAGCTCGTTTGAATAATTTCAGTGGGCTGTCCCTGGTTGTCTAGTATCTGGACCTGAACGATTAGGGTGGGGGGCTAAGGGCCCAGAGGGTGAGAGCCCATAAAGGAGGTGGTTGGGGGGTGGGCTCTGGACTGGGGGGTCACGTACTAGCTCTAGGGACAGTCTCTCTGGGGCAGCAAGACCCCAGGTGTGGAAGCACGGGGAACAGCTGGGTAATATGGGATGTTAGTGTGGTGGGCAGAATAATGCTTGCCCCCAAAGGTGTCCACACCCTGACCCCAGAGGCTGTGCAAGTATTCCCTTACACAGTAGAGGGGGCTCTGCACACGTGACTTGAGATGGGGGGATTTACCTGGAATATCTGGAGGGCCCATGTGCTCAAATGGTCCTTCCCCGGGGGGGCTGGTGGTCAGAGTCAGGGAGAGAAGATGAAGGGGTGGTGGAGGAGGGGCGGGAGCCAATACATGCGGCAGCCCCGGGAAGCAGGAAAAGAGCCTCCAGGAGGACCCCGAGGACATTTCCGACTTTCCATCTCCCAAATTGTAAGAGGGTGTATATTTATGTTGCTTTCAGCCACTGAGGTTGTGGTGACTTGTTACAGCGGCCACGGGGTGACCGACATGGACGGGGAGCGGGCCGGCGGCCACGGGGTGACACGGACGGGGAGCGGGCCGGCGGCCACGGGGTGACTGACACGGACGGGGAGCGGGCCAGTGGCGATGGGGTGACTGACACGGATGGGGAGCAGGCCAGCTGCCCTGCAGGGTGGCCTTGAGGCTCAGAGCCCACGGAGGAAAAGAGCCTGGCTCCAGGAAAATGCCAGTAAGTATAGTGCTGGTACCTGTGGGGATCTGGGAAGTCCTACCAGCTAAGGGACCTGGTCACACACATTACGTCGCTTTGTGCGTCATGAGTGTTCAATAAATCTTGGGCACCCTGTCCCTCCCTCAGCAGGTCTGGGGTGTCTGGGGGAACCCTGTCAGAGAAGGGTCTCTGAAACATCGGCACTGGCCTGCGCTCTCTCTGCAGGCACTTGGGGCCTCCGCGCCTGTCCCTTCGCAATTAGCATGTGTGCTGGGGGTCACTTCCTGGCGACTTCCGTGTCACCCCAGGGATGCTGGTTCCTACTTCCGAACTGCTAGGCCTTTACAGCCTTTGCCACGAGAGGTTGATGTCGTTCCCCCGGGCTGTTCACTGTCCTTGCAGGGGGTTGCACGGTGCCTCCCTTGTGGCAGGGACGTTTTGTCATGGCCCCAAGACTGTGCTGGGCCTGGGGCCAACCATCCACATGTCCTCAGGCTGATGCCTCGGCCCCCCAGCACGGGGATCAGAGGCGGGCCAGGTCTGAGTGGGAAGGTGCTGGACTCTGGCCGCCCCTCTCCTATTTCCCTGGGGGGGCGGGCAGCGGGGCCCCAGGCCGTCCGGAAGCACGCGTGTGGCTATGCCCCCCCAGTGCGCTCAGAAGCCTGTCCCCTCTCACAGGGACGTTTGTCTCGGCCTTCGCCGTGCTGTGTGGAGCCCGCACCGACCTCCCGGACAGGCACGTATGCTGTGTCTTCTGGCTCAACATCGCAGCAGCCTTCATCCAGACCCTCACGGCCATCGTCATGGTGGGCTGGATCATGAGCATCTTCTGGGGCATGGACATGGTCATCCTGGCCAGTGAGTAGCCGCCCATGCCACGCCTTCTGGGTCGGGGGCTGGGCCGGGATGCGGGGGCAGGGCTGGAGGAGGGTCAGGCGCCAGATAGTCTGGGTGGTTGTGGTCCTGCAGGGTGTTGGCGCCTTGCCAGTCACTAGAGTCCGCGGCCGCCTGGCAGAGGGGACCCTCCCCGCCGCCCCCACCCCTGCCCCACCGCACGCCCAGCCCAATGCCTGCAGGGAGTCCTGAGCACAGACAGGCAGAGACCTGAGCCTGAGGGTGTGAACAAGACCGGGCCGAGCTTCTCTTCAGCTCAGACGCATCGGGCATCCTCTTTGTCGAGGGAACTGTCCCGGACCACCCTGGGTAGCCGGGGTGGGGCCTATGTGAGGTGATGTCCCCTGGGCCTGGCGGCCCCAGTTTCCAGAAAGAAGGGAAACCCATGTGGCATCTGTGCCCACAGGAAGCCCTGTAACTGTGGGTTGTTTTGTTCTGTTTTGTTTTTATAGCCAGGACAGCGTGGTTTTCCTTTGACCTAAGCTTTGTTCCCTGTTGAGGGGACCTTCGCCACTCAGCTAGCACGAACTTGATTCAGACACAAAACTGTTTTGTGAAAGTGCCTAATGTTACAAAGGTCACCGAGATGACTTAACATCTATGAAATAACCTAGCAAGCTCTTAGAACAGATACCGCACGTGCCTTGGAGCAGCCCCGCGCGTGGCCTGCGTTTTCCCACGTTCTGTCCACGCCGCCACGAATTGCCGCCGATGGGCCGCCTCCCTCAGGCACCAGGCGCCTCGTGGTGTCTGACACAACAAAGCCACTCTTAGGCGGGACTCTCAGTGTCAGAGGGAGGGACAGCCGAGGCCGGACAGGGTTTGGGGGCCCTAGAATGATCTAGAATGACCTGTAGCTGACTCTATCTGAGCTCAGGATCCTCGGAGGATGCAGGGCACACACAGATGCCAGGGCCAGGCGAGGCCTCCGGTCAGTGACCAGTCAAGCCGCCGGCCAGAGAAAGTGCAGGCCCCAGAGCCGGAGAGATCCAGCGGAGCCAGTGGATTGGACAGACTGGCTGCCTGGGAGCAGGTCATCCAGCAGCAGAGGTCAGGAAGGAAGTGGGGAGCCTGTTGCCAGGACATCCCAGGCAGACCCTGGGAGGCGGGGGCAGCCAGAGAAATGGGAGGGGGAGAGCAGGCCTGGCTGGCGGCTGGGGGATGGGCTGGCCCCGGGGAGGACTAGGCTGGGGAGGGTCAGCAGGCTGGGGAGGGCTGCTCTCAGGGCAGGCGCAGCCCGTCAGGACGTCAGGGAGGTCGGGGACCCTGGGAGGGGAGCAGGCAGAGGAGTCAGAGACTGAGGCAGGCCCATCTTGGGCGCCTCGCCCTGCGCCCTTGACCAGGGATTGCTGAGACTTGCCGGCAGGCGGGGAGCGCTGCAGAGCCCGAGGCTTCCCCAGGGGCCTGTGGGATGGCCCACAGCCTCCTGATCCCTTTCCCAGTTGGAACCTGGGAGGCCTGCTCTGGGACACGTCCTCAGCCACTGTCAGAAAGCCTGACCCCTTTGACTGCTTCTTCCCGCGTCACCCCAGTGTCTCGCCAGGCACTTGGGCACTTGAGGACGGAAACTTTCCACCAAAGTGGAACGCGCCTACGTCACTGGGCCCCGTCTCAATAAAAGTGAATTAGTGCCTAGTCCCTAGAGCTTTCTGGTTATTTTTATCTTGGTCACCCTTAAAACCCAAGGGTTTTAAAAGCCACGGGGTCTGTATCTTAGAGATAACTGAAAGGGCCCCCTGATCAGGTCCTAGACAAGGAAGCGTGGACCCCGAGAAGTAAGATGGGGACCTGGTTACTTCCTCTCTTTGCACCACCCCAGACCGTGGGCCTAACCAGAAACCCCGGCCCTATGGCTGGTGCGGCGGGTGTGGTCGGGCGGCGGGATACCCGGTACGAGGAGTCCCGTTCCCATCCCACCCCAGGGCCCCGGGCTCTCGCTGTGGCCAGTCAGCTTCTTGGGTGTCTGCACGCTGGCCCCGGGGATGCTGGTTTTTTTGCGTCAGACTTTTCAGACAGCTGCACGAGAAAACCCGCCACACCTCGCCGCGGCCTGCCCTCCGGACTCAGCCACCCATCTCTGCAGGGGTGCCTTGTTCCAGAAATTAAACCCACCCTGGAAGGATGCGTAATTGCCACTCTTGAGATGCGGCTGCAGGCCAGGGTGACTCTGAGCAACAGCAAAGCATGCATGTCCCGGGATGGTGACTTTGCGGGGAGGTCCCACGAGTGACTCATCTGTCCTAATTGATAGTTGGGTGGGGGCCGTTCTTTCTGGGTTCACTCCAGCCCCTTCCCGCAAAAATGAAGGAAATTTCTCAGCTGGAACAATACAGGGTGAGTTTTTTGTTTTGTTTTAGATTTTATTTTTATTTATTTGAGAGGGAGAGAGAGAGAAGGAACAGGGAGGGGGACAGAGGGAGAAGCAGATTCCCAGCTGAGCAGGGAGCCCAATGCGGGGCTCAATCCCAGGACCCTGGGATCATGACCTGAGCAGAAGGCAGATGCTTGATGGACTGAAGCCACCCAGGCGTCCCAAGGATGACCTTCCACACAGCACTGGCCAAGGTGTCATCAGCACATACACTGTCCGGAAAAACCGCTAAGAGGACAAGCAGGGAATTCCAGATCTAAGTAGACGTTAAAACCAGAGACACAAGCAAGCGGCTCTGTTGATAATAATCACAAGCCAACCACAGACTGTCCTGGTCAAGGATGGAGAAATACGCCGTAGTTCTCCGCGCTCTCTCTGCCCCATGCCCACGGCAGGCATTGCCCCCCTCATCACGACACCATCTGCTCCTCCATCCACGTGTTCCCCACACAGGGCTTCCAGCATCTCCATCCGAGATGTCTGCAGGACGAAATCTGTTTGCCATGTCCCGGCCTCAGTCTGTCCCGAGGCATTAGAGTCTATGTATGTGGTTCCTGTCCCTATACGGGGTGACCAGACAGCTCAGGCGGAGCCTGACTGGGGCCAGGAGGGGGCACCTCAAAATCCTGAGAGTGTCCCACAGCCATCCCTCCACAGGTGCACCCAGCTGGTGTCTCCAGGCCGGGTGGGGGTGAGCCCAGAGCAGGGGTGGCCCCCGAGGGAGCTTCTTGGCGGGGCTACAGGCTGTGAGCCTGGGGAGGGGGGAGCCCCGGCCATGCGCCCCTGCAGCCCAGCACCCACCTGTGGTTCCCGGTCGCTGGACCCCGGGCACAGCGCTCACGCGTCCTGACACCTTTTAGACTTCAGCCAGTCCCTCCGACCTCTGTTTTCACCCTGTTTTCTCTTTCTCTTTTCCTCCTGTCCCTCCTGTGGCCTCACAACCCTGTGTTGCCCCCAAGTTTCCCAAGGTGAGTCTGCTGCTGGGTGTGGGGCCCCTGCCTGGGCTGCTTCCCCCACACCCCCACCGCCCCCCTGCACCCTCCGCACACACACTCACCGAGCTGGCCACTGGGCTTTCATCTTGTTTTTGGTTTTTATCTATTTTCATTTATTGTTGTGCTTCTGTTTCTTCTGTTTGTATTTTCTTTTTGTTTGTTTGGATTTCCAGCTTTTTAGTTTGGAAAACGTAGAAGCGTAGACAAAAGTCGAGGGCCTAGTGCACTGAGCCCCTAAGGGCCCACAGGCTGCAACAACACATAGTCACTCCTGTGTCATCTGTGACGTCTTATCTATTTCCTGCATTTCTGCACATTATTCAGACTTAAAATTGGTGAATAATTTGGTAAATAATGAAAGAAAACAACCGTTAGGTCCTCAGAAACTCCTCTGGGGCTAAGTTGCCAGCTAATGGTGAGGTGGGGGGCATTTCGCAAATTCAAACTCGTAACTTCATGCCTAAATATTTCAGTGGCTCAATTTCCCCAGGGATCTTGTGACACTGTTGTGTCTTAAAGGCTCGGAGTCGTCGGTCATGTTTGTCTGTGTCCCAGACGTCCGGCTGATTGAACACACACATGGTGACAGTCTTTTGTGTGCTGTCTTGCTGTTTTCCTTTCCGTCTTCCTCTCCGTCCACACATCCCAGGTACCTGGCGCTCGGGGATGGAGGCCCGCCCTAGTCTTCTGAGCCAGGGGCATGTCGATCACGGTGCCACCACCCCCCCTCCCCGGATGCCCTCCTGTCCTGTAACCGCACTAAACCCAAAGTTCCACAGTTCTTCCTGCATCTTTCCGTTCCTGGTGAAAAAGTCCATGCCCTCGGGGAAAGGTGGACCTTGAGTATAGCTGTCATTCACACCTTAGTGTGAATAAGATCTCATGACCATGTCACGGTTCGCAGGCACCTCCTAGAGAAATCCTGAAGGAAGCGGGCATCTAACCCTCTCTCCTTTGCTTCTTCCCCACAGGCTACAAGGAGCAGGGCATCCCACAGCAGCTGTGAGCCCGAAGGAGCCGCTGAGAATTCCAGGGCGGTCCCATGGGGGCCGTACCAGGCCGCAGGCGGCACCGGGACCTTTACGCACGCTTTTCTGCCATCTCCTGGGGTCGGAGTGGAAGAGGGGTATTTAAAAAACAGTATTTATTTTGAAAACGCATATGCTTTTCTTGGCAGGCTGCCAGGCTGCCAGCCCCCCATCCCCACCCCCACGCTCCAGAAAGACACAGGCCCCCAGAGCCTCTGGGGGGGCGTGGGGGCAGGGTTGTGGACAGCGAGACTGGGATGCTCGGCTCTCCCCTGCCCTGCACGTCTCCCTGCCCACTGTGAGGGCACCCTGGAGCTGCCGAGTCAGGCAGCAGGGGCTCACCGAGGGGCAGGGTGCGGTGGACCCTTCCTCTGGGTCCCCAGCCCCTGTCTGTTTGCGCTGCTGTCTCCTGGGGGCCGCGCCAGGACAGGAATGAGGATGCACATGTCCCCAGCCCGGTGTGGAAAGGCCTGCTGTGCCTTCCTGGGGATGGACCCCTGAAAGTCTCTCCTGGCCC
>NW_025409552.1:0-13505 GCF_002201575.2 Neomonachus schauinslandi
AAAAAAAAAAAACAATCTTTAATTTTAATCCTACTGTTATTTCTTTAATAGACATGTTTTGTAAATAAATAGAATTTTTATTTTGGATGTGAAGAACATGCTTACTTCTTGAAAAGGAACAAAAAAGAGAACGCATACACACGCGCGCATGCGCACACACACTTAGCTTGAAAACTTAGGACATACGGTTGCAAAAGATGCCTCAGAATCACTGCACCGTGGCGCACAATGTACCGTGGCTGTGAAATCATGTGACTATTTATTATTCTCCTGCAGAAAACTGGGTGACCTCAGTAGTAACAAATCATTTTTATTCACCAAGTGTTTATAATCATGTGGCACATATCCCATATACGAAAACAAAGATAAATTCTAAAATATCCACAGAGAATCACAAAATATTATCTGTGAGAGACCACTCTTGAGGAAGGATGCCTGATGTATCCTGATGGACTTACCACGACCTACTGACAAAGAAGACAGCGATGAACTCTGAAGGAGAATTTGGTTAAGACTCACTCATTTTAAAGAAGAGGAAGAAATTTCATGAAATGAATACAAAAAGGAGAGCTCTGAGAGGAAATCTCTGCCTTTCAAAAAGTCATGTATTTAAAAAGCCATGTATTAAAATTAAGTACCAATGCACATACATTTTAAAATAAAAATGATGGCCTAGGTCACTCATGACCCATAAAATAAGGCACTGATGGACAATGAAAAAAAATACCTCAAAACCATTTCTTTTAAGAACTTTTACAATTCAGAATGGACTTCCACACCAAAGCTCTTACGGCAGAAATCCAACAGAAGAATGTTTGAATTAAGGGGGTGTGTGTGTGTGTGTGTGTATTCCTCCAAGCAAACGATGCCAACTAGTCTTCTGGAACAATTGGTGCCACTCTTCCCTACAACAGCTAACAGCCAGAATTCTACTCTGCACATATCCTAAATATAAGTTTTAAATCAAAAGATAAAATCTTAGAAACACCCATTTGAAAAGTTTAATAGACACTCCCCAAAGTTAATGATATATGAAAATTTAAAAGGTTAGAAACAGAACAATTATAATTATTATAATATTAATATTCACACAGCCCTTTGGCAATCACCAAACCTGTTTTACATATATTATTTAATTGATTTAACCCCCCACAATCTGTTCCCAGGTAGTACTGCTCACAGCCTGTAGATGGGAAAACTGTAAACCAGGGAAGTTAGACACTTACTCTAATTCTGATTTTATTCCAACTAAGCCACACCACAGATAGGAAAACATAGCTGCAACCTAGTGAGCTTCTAAATACAGCTGGACATAAGCCTATTCCAGACAATCATAAGTCCCAGAAGGCACAGGATGGCTGAAACTTCTATATTTTAATCTGTACCGTACATATCCGGAGAACAAATAAGCCTGGAATGAGGCCAAAGTGCTCAAATAAGAGAAATATGCAAAAAAAAAAAAAAAAAACAAAAAAGGTTAAAAAATATTGTGATGCACATTTCTAACTACTAAAGTAAGTACCTTCCAAACTCTAGGAATGGCTGCTCCAACAATAAGAAAAACATATGGTGGACTCAGTCTTTATTATTTGTATGTTATAACTAAGCTCCTGATGCTGTGACTTCAGTACCTTTGCTTTCATAGCGTAATTTCGTAGTTAAAAATTTGAGGACAGAGCAGTACTTACTAATAATTGGCTTAGTATTACTGATGTTTTTAATCATAAGATTACCATTTTCTTTTCAACATGCTACCCTAAAATGACCTTCTTTATTAAATCATTTCTTATATTTAAGGGTCAATTTGTCTTCAACAAAACAGCTCCAGTTTTATTCTGTCTTATGAAATAACTTATGATATCAACTTAACAAACACGCTCCCTAGGGAAAGCAGTACTAAAAGTTAATGTGTTAAAAGTTAAAAAGGAGCTAAATTTCCATTTTGGGGGGGTAAATTTAAAATCAACTGAGGCATCAATATAAAAACCCTGCCCCCTACAAGATGCCCCCCACCTTAGATCCAGCTATATATCGCCTATGTTCTTTACATCAGTCATCCTAGAATCTTGGAGGCAAAAAGGAAGCAACTGGATATACATTATATGAACCAATAAAGTTCAGTCCTTTCGCTAAAACTTTCTTGTGGTAACAACTGAAGAACAGCTCTACTAAAATTACTGGTATTCCATGATATGGCCTTAATAATACGGGTTTCCGTATTATTTCCTTTCTAGAAAAGGACATAAATAGAGGGGGTGTAAAAAGCATGGCCTTAAAAACAATTAATTTTAAAAATAAACTCGATCATGTAGAGAGGGATAAAACTTAATAGGGATCCATGTACAGAACTGTTTCAAAATGTGTTCCTTAAGAAAACTATAAAGTCCTCATCACCAGAACACCAAAAAATGTAAGAGAAGCCTCAGCCACTGCAGAGAGGCTTCGTGTGCTTATAAAAAACTACTAAATAAAATTATAACCTACATTGTGACTTAGTGCATATGACTTTCTGATGTTTATTTTACTCATAGCTTCCTGAGAATGCAGGAGACACAATCCTTCCATGTACTCAAGAATGTCTGCTTAAGTAAATACACTCCAAAACATCAGAGATACCTGGTTGAAGCAGCTCCTTGAAAACGGTGTATGAGAAAGTACGTGCCAGACCGAAAAGCTAGTAATACAACAGTGTGTAACGAATGCAAAACCAGAACTTCAGTTATCTCAACGGGCGACCGTCTACAAGTTGCACACCGATCGCAGGTGAACAGTCCGATTTAAGGAGGAGGAAGTGCTGATCAACCCATCGCGGGTACGCTACGCAGGAGGAAAGGCAATGAGAACGTCAGAGCCAAGAGGGGCCAGCAGCAGAAGAGGAAGCAAGGGAGAGGCCAAGACGAGAGGGAGAGCGTTCTTGGGAGACTGCGAAGCAGGTTGGAAAGTGGGGAGAGGGGCGGGGAGGCGGGAGCCGCGGGCGGAGACGAGGAGCAGGGACGCGCGCGCGGCGGGCTGGCTGGGGCTGCCGACCCGGCCGGCGGGGCGCGGGGCGCGGAGGGGGGCGGGGGAAGCTGGGGCGGCGAGAGCGCCGGCGGCCGGGCGCGCACCAGCCACACGCAGGGACGCGCAGGCCGAGCGCACAGCCCGCTTCCGCGGGGCGGCCTGCGACAACACGCCCACAGCCCGGCGCCGAGCACGCGTGGTGGCTGCAGCAGGCCGGGGGCTCGTGCGAGGCGCCGCGAACGCCACCGACACACACAAAGCTCCTGTCGCCGCAGCTTCAAAGGCCACAGGCAGCCAGCCGGCAGCCTCCTTCCAAGACACCGCCAACTCGCTCTGACTGGAGCTTCTTGAGAAGCAGTTAAAAGGAAATGGAATCCTATTGCTGTTACTGTTCTGTGGCTCTGATTTTTTTTATTTCTCCTTAAAATAAAAGGAAAAAAAAAAAGCAGGTTTACTCTTGGCTTTTTCTTGTGTGACCATACTAACCACCAAAACACGCGAGATCTTTAAAGCTCATTCATGAAACATAAATCACTTTTTTAATTAATCCAACAGAGACAAAGAAGCTAATAGATAAGGGATTGGTTTGTATGACTAACCCAAACCAACCTTTCCTTTTAATGTTTTTGTAACACGCAGAAGCCAAGTCAGAATGCCACGCTGAGACCCCATTTGGAGCTGGGGCAGTTGTCCAGAAGCGCAAATAATTTAAGAAACACAAAGCCCTGAGGATTAACAGGACAGTACCACATCCCCATGTCATTCAACAACGTCCCCCTACAAGACTTTGCTGATCACAGCCTTTTTGCTGTAATGGAGCCAAGAAGACACAGTCAGACTAATAACAGATTTTTTTTTTTTAACCCAAGATTGCAGCTACCTCTATGGAAAGAACACAAGTTGAACGTGAGTTATTACTAAAACCGGATTTTAAAATGTCACATATAAAGACGATGGTTTTATAGCTCTGAAAATGAACAAAGGTAGATTAGGGTTTGAGAAGAAAACAGACTGAAACAGCACGAGTCTGAAAGTCACCTAGTCTTTGAAACCCCTGGATTCTACAGCAACTGAAAACCCTGCTCACAGCAAATGGGAAGTGCAGCAGAAGTGCTTACCAAGCCTTAGCTCTCCAGCCACACTGCCTGGGTTCAAATCCTGGTTCTGCTCTTGCTACCTGTCCCAGCCTAGGCGACTGCCCTGAGAAACCTGGATGATAGCAGGTCCTCTCTCAGGTGGGGACAATACACTTAGCAGAGTGCTCCACAAATGTGACCCATTACACCATCATGTGAAGGTGGCCCCTCTGGGGAAGGACCCTTTGCCCTGTAAACCTAGCTCACCTAAGGCCTGTGGTTGCTCTCACTTCTCCTTAGTGACCAGCACTAGCTAGGCATCCACCAAACCAGTTGCTGCCACACGTAGCTCATTTCTATGCAAACTGTATCCAGCATTTGGGCAAAGTTTGCATACCCTCTGCTCCCTGATTTTCACAAGTGAAAACACTACCACCACCCGACCGACACATTTAATAACGTGCTCCTTCCCATCATTACAGGGCACCACACGGCTTTAGCAGATAGGAAGCTCGAGGGAGCACACACCGTCCAGCTGGCAAATAGAGGCATCTTGGGTGACCACTCCTCCTACATACAGTCTGATAAGGAACATTTTAATGGAGCCAAAACATGCATTTCCTTCCTCAATTTCTGCATTAGCAGACATGAGAGCTAGATAGTCATGTCAGGGATTATGAAACTACAATAAAGAGATTTCTAAGCCACCAAGACTATAAGAAGAGGACTACGTTTCGCCTACTCACTTTCAACCAAAAGTAGGCGCCCCTTCAGTTGTGGAAAAATACAGAGCATTTAAAAATTCCTACTTATTAACTAGAATGTACTCTTCCATGGAACTCTTTCTACTATCACTTAAAATAGTTGGTAAATTTCAGGCAGCTATTACTCTTAAAAATCCCCAACAATCCCCTTCAAAGGATTTTTTAACTTGCTGATAGACATAAGGTGACATCAGAAAAGTATGTCTGAAAAATGCAATTAGCTAAGGTTTCTAGGAAGCTTTGGAATGTTTTTGTTATTAAGGAAGAAATAGATAAATGAGAGTCCCCCAAGTAATGAGCTGTCCTAGAAGTAAAGAAATTCGTTAAATAGATCCTTTCCTTGATTTCTCCTTCATGGTTCCATGCCCATACAGATTGGGGAATGCACAGTAATAGCAAGCCTCCGTAACTTTCCAGAGCTGTTTAAGATAATATTTAAATACTTAACAGATTCATATACTAAATCAAAGGGACTTCCCAATTCTTAGATAAAAGAAAGATTTGTAGTTAAAAAAAAAAAAAACTACAAAGAGAAGGCCAAGGATATGGTCTTTAAAAAAAAAAAATCCAAAACAAAAAAACTTCAAAATTGTTCCTTGGCTTTTAAAATGAAATTAAAAGTAATTAGTAAAAAATCAAACAATCAAAGAAGGCTCAGGCATTCTTGTTTCAACATGAGAAATGTCTCAGTAGCTCTTATTCAGTTATCACTTCATTGGCCGTCCCTCAAGGAGACCTGGAAATTGAAAAGAGCAAGGAGAGGTTGAATATCCTTCACTGCCATAAACGTGGGCATCCCGAAGCAGCATTACTTATGCTTCTGCTCAGCTCCTGACAAATCCTATTCACCAATGTCTGTGTTAGATTTCCCAAGGTCTTAATCTTCCTTGCTCCCTTAACATCCAAGCACTGGACCTCTCACAGGTAACTTTCACCATGAAGCCAATACATAAGCCAATGTCCTCAAACAATGGGACACAGTATTTGAGCTGACAAACATTCAACATGAGAAAGTTAAAACTACCCATTTCTGGCTCGTAACCTTGGAACCTAACATTGTTAACCTTCACGTATTCAGGGCACATCATCTATCACTTTGCCTCTTTGACTATTTTGTTGTAGCACAAGGTAATATGGGTTTTCAATTTCCTATAATTCACAAATGTGTTTGGGCCTCCCTTTACCTCAGCTTTACCAACACTGTCACACTTGGTTCAGTGATGTTAATCAATAAAAGAATTTGAAAGTACCCCGCAAAACACGGCAAATTAAGTTGTAACCAGCGGTATTATACTTTAGGGACGATACGTCAGGACAAACTTCAAGATGCAACATCAGATAATCCTTTATCTCGAGGAAACTTAACAACCCAATTTCACAATTTGGTCAATACCTAAAGGTCTCATGCTCTGCTGGCCAAAGTGTCCTTCCCCCATGTGCCAATTTAACGTAACACTTTTGAGAAACTACTGCATCTAAGGAATTCTAAAGGGGACAGAAATAAATTGGGTATCCTCTCACTCTCCCCAGACTTGCAATGCCAAGTAGATTCTGGTATGGGCTATATACAAAGCCACCAATAAATGGAAGCACAGGGCAGAGATGTTTTAAATCTAAATGACTGTAGATCTGAAGACTTCAGGAAGAAAAACAAAAGTCGACATCTGAGGAAGAGGTAGAGTTCCTACAGTTAAGGATGGATGAAAAGCATCTCAGAGAGGGAAGAACATGAACGAAGGCTGGTTTGGGAATGTTCCAGGACTTAGTACTACTTTGAGGATAGGACACATGGTATAGTACAGATAGAACTGGTAAACTGGAAACAAAGCTTAGAGTCCTGAATGCCAGGCTAATGATGATAAACAGATTTAAAAACAAGTACCTATGGCGTTTGAAGACTACTGATACTGAAACTCAGAAGCCAGGTGAGGTCTGGAGGTGAAGACTCTGGAGTTACTTCATTCAGATCAAAAGGTGAAAACACGTACTACCAAGGAAAAGTGCAGAGATGAAGAGGAAGAGTCAAGGACAGACAAAAACAAGTGTGGTAGGGATGCACTGCTCTGGGAAACCAGGCCAGGGGAGATACTCAACAGAATGGTTGGCAGCATCCAATCCATTGAAGAGATGCAGTCAGATAGAAAGACCACTGGGCTTGACTGCCATGAGGCCACTGGTGTCCTCAATACAGCGGTGTCAAAAGGAGGAACCTGGTAGATTTCACTTTGTTGAGAAATGGAGGTATACATGAAAAGAAAACCCAGATTCAAGATTTCAACGTTTTTCCCACTCTAAAGTTATTTTTACAGCTGACTAGGTTTATCTTTTATCTGAAAAAGGAGAACAGATTCCATATCTGGCTTAGAAACATTCTAATTAATAAATCTCAAAGTGCAACATTTTGACTTTGTGCCATGCCAAGTACAAGATGGAATCCATCTGGAAATAAATAAAAAGTAGTCTTTTGTTTTGTTTTACCTTGTATTTTTCTAAGCTTTCAAGGGAGCTATATTAATTATTTGTGGACTGTTACCTAAAATCAGTCTAGTGCTTAAACCATAACCTATCTCTCAGCTTCAGTAGCCATGTATTAGCTACAGAATTGCAACTGGGCTTTTCCTAGATTCTAAGAAGGCTCCATGAACAACTGTAATTGGATTAGAATCCAAATGAGCAGAAAATAAATGCCATGTAGCTACCTTCTATAAAACATCCAGGATAGTCTTTGTTTACGAATATGAGCCGTGAGAACAAGTATAAAACAGTTCAAGGAATGTTTGAGAAGGGGTTTACTAAATGTGGATGAATATATTAGCAAAGTTGTGATTCTGAAGGGGTAAAAAAAAAAAAATTAAATGTATACTGATTTATCAGGAAAGCAAATCCCTTAGTAAGTGGAAAGGAAAAAAAATATAAAAACTCATCTTATTTAAACCTCATCTGGATGTGACCTGTTTTAAAAGCCAACAAGAAAGTACTTTCTGAAAAACAAAGCCCAGAAGTAAGAGCCACTTAAAATTTATTTTGATCTGCAATGCCAAGAGTACATGGTAAGGTTCCAATCTCTTAAAGTCAATGGAGAAAAAGAGATACTTGGAATACAGGGAGAGGACCAGTAGAAAAATAAATCCCAAAATAACATTAAGAAAAACGAGGACAATGTAAGCATCGATAGCACTTCCTATGGTTTCATCAAGTAAACATCAGGTGTTAAACTCTAATTAACAGTAGTAGGGTTTAAAAAAAAATCAACTACATAAAAAAATCAACTACATCATCAACTGCAAGAGGAAGAGGAGGGCAAAATCCTAGATAGTTAGGTAATAGTAATGGAAGTTTTCAGCCTTTCTCTGTACAGTACGCTCACTATACCAAGAAGGAGGTTTTGTGTAAGATGGTCACCATACTCATTAAGATGATTCCTCAACCCATTTTAGAAGAAATGCTTTTCAATATTAAAGATTATTTCATTACTCTCCCATGTAATTATTTCTGACTGAATGTGATCATTTCTCCACAGGCAAACTTTCTTATTTTAAAGCAGCCATTTATAAAGCGTTGTCACCTGAAAGAAACACCAGTAAAACAAAACAACCAAATTAAAAAAAAAAAAAAAAAAAAAAGACAAGACTGCCCTCCGGCTAAGACACAAACCCAGACAAATAAAAGGCAGTCCAACAGGTATCTTCAGCTGGCAACTCAACATGAAATGGATTCAAGGGCAGACCCTGGACCAAATCTGGGGGTCTGACACACCTCCTGCTCCTTGCCAAAGACCCTCCTAGAACTGTCTTCTAAAACAGTCTGGGGGACGTCTTGGGTCCAACAGTTTTCTGCGTGGCACTCACCAAAATTCGTTAAAACAGAAATGGAAATAAGAGTGCCATCGGAGGTTGAGGAAGCATCATAAATCTCACTGATGAGGGGAGTTGCACCAACCTTTAGATTATATAATTATTAGAAGTGAAAGATAAGAAGAAACAAGACATTTAAGTAAAATACACCTCAGATGTCTAAGACGACAGAGAATTTTTCCTGCTTTTCCCAATGCGACAGAGCAAATGATTAAAATTAGCTTGACTTTAACCAATAAAGAACTGTTAATTGTATTCATATTACACAGCGGGGTCATGGATAAAAATGTAACTTTAAAGAAATTCTGAAAGACAAATAAAGGCATTACATTTATATTTTAAAATATATCATTTTTACTACATTTAAGCTGAAATGTATCATTCAAAAGACAGAATAACAACAGCATTTAAAATAAATGAAGTTCCTTATTATTCTTTTGTTAATTTTTTTTTCTAAATGCTGAGGAGTTTATTAAAATGCCATGTATGGTTTCTCAACCATGTTTTAATAACTAATTGCACATTTCAGGCCTAATCTCACAGATGCTGTCTATAGTTTTCAACCTGCCAAGGGGCTTATGGCTGTTATGAATAAAGAAAAGTCCAGTTTCTTGGAAGATAAAAAATCCTTAATTCAAATGGACTGTTTTTATTTTTAAAGTTGGCCTCAAAACAGATAAATGTTGGGAGCTATTTTAAACTACTAAACTACAGGGAGAAGAAGAATACAAACTAACTCCTTATTAACGAACATTTTATAACCAATTCTTTACCAACTGAATTTTATACACATGAATCTAAAGAGGCTTGTATTGTTCAGGGGTTTGAAAGAGCATTAAGCCTAAATTTTCTGCAGTAACTTTTTAACTTTCAGGATGACTTCTGGATTACACATTTGATTCCCCTATTGTCATAAGGTATTGATAGAGAAATAGCGTGAAGGTACCAACTGATTTACTACATGATCAATTCCCCACTGCATATGAATAAATGCTATTCTAATTCTATTCTCAAATCCATCCACAAAAGGAAAAATGAAGAGTAGTGAATTTCATGTATTAGGCAGACTTCCTCCACAAACCTCACACCTGTCTAGTGTTCTATGCAGAAATGGAGATAGCGACCAGACATGGGTTCTAAGCTCAGTTCTTTTTCTCAGTAGCTGTGCGATCATGGGAAATTTCACTTAACTTCATCCTTAGTGCTCTCCTTTGTAAAGTAAGATACTTCTGCTAGAATCGATAGTAGCTTATGTCCTCAGCTTCTATCCCTCAAAAGAAAACATGATCCTATGATCACTATGAATAATACCTGAACAAAAGAACAATGAAGAACCAAAATTTAAACTTGAGTCATAGATTTTAGAGGGACCATGAGAGGGACGTTCAGTCAGTAAGACAAGTCTCATTAGCCAGCTTCCACTTTTCCTCAGCAAAAAACTGTTCAAAGGCTCTCAAGCCTAAATCCACATTTCCACGCGTCCGTGGGAAGCAGAACGCTAGACACTCTTGCACACATGATGAAATGTGCCCATGAGCAAAGGAGATGGGGGCCAGGTTTTAGAACACAAGCAAAGAGCTAAGAGAATTCTCTTGCAGGCCACGCAGTTCACTCAACATCTGACCTCAGACAGGTGATTAAATGTATTCTTCTGCTCATTTTCTTTTGTACATGGTTTTATTGACGGAACCTAAAGAAATAAAATGCATATATTACTGGGCTCAGAAAATCTGCGCATATTTTTATATGATCATGTTTTGTAGAAACCGATTATTTCTACAAAGGTTACCCAAATAAACCGCACTTTCTGGAGAAATGATCTATAGAATTGTTTAATTCTTTACCAGCACCCAGGGTCTTGGAATTAAATCTAAAAACACCGTCCTAGCTCTTCCATTCTATTCCAAATAGGTAAATTTTTTTAAATTATTTTTTCAGAATAACACATCAGACATGACTTGAAATCATCCCATTAGCCCAATTCCACAACATGCTTTTGATTACACTGAACTGGACCAAAAGTTTTGGCAAAACGTTCACCTGATATCAGAGGAACCAAAGAAGGAGGTGGTTGGTTGAAATGTCTACATTTCTACCAGCAGAGACACCAAAATACTATGAAATACACTCCACTAGGAGTGGAACTAATGCGCTCTCTCAGAGTCAATTCCACTTCGAGAGAATAGTGTGGGTGATGTGTTAGGGATACTATCTAGTTCTTTGGGGCCTGATGCATTCGTTGCAAACAAAAAAATTTTTAAATAGTCTTTAAGACGAATGTGCAGAGCTGTTGCTTCTTTATAGTAGCAGCCTTATTTGTTTTACACATAACTATAATTTAAGGATGCCAATCATTTTAAGCAAACAGCTTGCAAAAAATAAAATAAAATAAAATAAAATGTGGGCAAAACCAGAGAAAATCATCTTTGTACTAAAACATCCTTTACATTAAAATATGTCAGGTTAAAGCAGCCACTGTACATATAAAGTAAATTTTAACCCTGTACGCTGACAGTATTTTATATTTTCGTATTCATTGTGGAGAATTCCACAAGACTGTCTTAAATTAATTTCAAAGCTGGTTAAAATACTTTTTCTTTCTCCTTCAAACAAATTTTTAGACACAAATTGCCTAAGACGCAAATGAGAAAAAAAACTAAATGTCATGTTATTTTACACCATTCACAATTTTCGCAATTAGAATAAATACATGATTTTCAAATACCACTCTTCTATGAAGTAAAAATGAAAGTGTGCAAATGACCTAAGACAGGATTTCTCTGTAGTGACTCCTTAGCAATGACCACAATATCTTATCACAGAAAGGTGTGGCTGGAGAGCTGAAATTACTGTTCTCTCAATTTCTGATGCATCAAAATGGGTTTCTGAAAAGAACACAAAAGGAAAAAGTATACAAAATAAATGCAAAATTAATTTGCATTTAATGGTAAATAACGAGGGTTCTATAAATAAGAAAATCTTAAAAAGATGAAGTTTTCCCTCTCCTTTCGGAAAGGCTTAAAAAAACAAAACTAAATATTTCAAAATCAATGGACTTCAAGCAATCCAAGAGAATTTGAAAAACATGTCTCTAAAAACCAATCCAGGGCGCAGGATGTCAATTTGGAAATAATGGAAACATATTTCGCTTTAAAATTCGAAAATTTTTCAAAGACAAAAATTCAAGTTAACATCCCAGTGATTAACTCAGGGACTGCTTAGCCAAGAACAACTTTCGGCACTTAAAACATAAAACTGTCAGTTTCCTCTGCTTGGAGACAAAACATACAAAAAGCAAACATCCACTGCTATATTTTCCTAGACATGAAAGACAGAACTAACTTTTATAAAAGGTGATCACTCTAAGTATTTCTACCTATTATTATATTTATGCCATAGCTCCTAAAAATCAGTTACAAATTGCAAACCTCAGAACCATCATTAGTAGATGGCTACTATTCTAGTATATTACTCCCTAAATCTTGGTGGAAATATAATCATTTATTGAACTTCACTAGTAGAGCTCAAGGCACAAATATGTTAAACAGCCTGTGCTTGATATCATTGAATATAAGCTACTATAAACAAGTAAACCTCTTTACTAAAAAATCTCAAAGAACTGACAACATGATATGTGGCATTGTATTTCTTACAAATCTAAAGCATACTGATGGTGAGAATAATTTAAGTCCTCTCTTCCCTGAATTAAGATACATTCATATCAAACATCATCTGTGATCAAATGGCCAAATTCATATTTATAAACTTGGAATACAGAGTTTGGTGAAAGCACTGAGTAACTAACATTGTCTTAATCTTTCTGGCAGAAATATGTCACAGTTGGTGCTTACAATTGTTTCAAAATTATACCACAACTTTATTTAATTTCATTCAATGCATTTCCTCATAGAAATGGAATGGCAAAGGCCTGTTGAAGAGCAAACAACAAAAGCGTATTATTATTTTGTGGTATACAAGTTTCTTCCTCTTCTTATACTGCTCTCCCCCCACAAATGTACATACTATGAAGAAATGTAGGTAAACACCCTACAGCTAGCACATTTTTCCACTATAAGGAGAAATCTTTATTCCTCCTTAAACTGAAATATTAGATCCCAAAGAGGAGGAAAAAAATGGTAATAAAGCATAGCCGAATAATCCAGAGGAAGCATGCTTGCTCTCAGCATAATTTTCTTTAGCATCCTGAAAGGAACGACATCACGCTGTCCGTGATCTCTGCTTACTCCTCTGAAAACCATCCAGAGGATTTTCAAAAAGGAAAAATTCTAGTAGTGCTTTCAAATGCCAAATTAACTTACAGGACTTCCAGTCCTGAAGGAAAACAGCACAGTAGTTAGCACACCAGAAGCTAGAGAATGCTTTTTGTCACGCAAAGCTGGAACTGATGAGTGTGACCCCGATGGGCTTTATCTAAAATTCCCAAGTCCCACAGGCAAAGAGGTCAAAGTGTCCTGTGTCAAAATATATAAATAAATAAAGCCATATATTTCAATAGTTCCTTACGTTATAATGGATTGTACAGTATCCATATCCCCCTTCTGTTCATACACACACACACACACACACACACATCCTTCTAAATAGCAACTGAACATGACACAAACAAAAAGGAGGAAAACCTGCTTACACTTACATCTACCCCCCTATTTTCCATTTCTATTCATTATTGGTCTCATTTTTAAGTGTTTATTATTGTCAATGATACATTGAATTACTCGGGGAGTAAGAAGAGCATATATATACATAATTAAAAATTAACAATGATGTATTGAACACTTCTTGGAGTAAAA
>NW_025409553.1:0-619 GCF_002201575.2 Neomonachus schauinslandi
CTAAGGCAAGAAATACTCAAGTATATCAGATACACTGCTTGAAAGGTTAAGATGAGGACAAGTGACTTTGACAAGGAGCAGTTTCAAAGGGACCATGGAAGCTGGACTGTAATGAAAAAATATAAACAACTCCTTAGAGAATTTTTACGGGGAAAGGTAATAGAGAAATGGATGATAACTGAAAAAGAATGTGGAATTCAAGAGAGTTTTCTTTCTTTTTTAATTTTAAGATGGGAGCTTTTAGAGTACATTTGTATGCTGCTGGAAATGATCCGATAGAGATAGACATGGTTATTTAATTTTGTTTGCATTTCCAAGTATTAGAAAGCTTATTGATTGTATTACATTATCTTTTTTTTTTTAAGATTTTTAATTTTTTTTTTGACAGAATACAAGCAGGGGAGCGGCAGGCAGACGGAGAGGGAGAAGCAGGCTCCCTGCCTAGCAGGGAGCCGGATGTGGGGCTCGATCCCAGGATCATGACCTGAGGCGGAGGCAGACACCTAACGACTAAGCCACCCAGGCGCCCCTATTTTAAGATTTTTTTATTTGCTTGACATAGAGAGAGAGAATGCACAAGCAGGGGGAGTGGCAGGCAGAGGAAGAGGGAGAAGCAGGC
>NW_025409553.1:719-1799 GCF_002201575.2 Neomonachus schauinslandi
TATTTTAAGATTTTTTTATTTGCTTGACACAGAGAGAGAGAATGCACAAGCAGGGGGAGTGGCAGGCAGAGGGAGAGGGAGAAGCAGGCTCCCCGCCAAGCAGGGAGCCTGATGTGGCACTCGATCCCAGGACCCCGGGACCGTGACCTGAGCCGAAGGCAGATGCTTAATGACTGAGCCACCTAGGCTCCCCTTTATTATATTATCTTTTAAAGATTACAGTAATTGTCCTTAGTACTCCTATTCATGTAGTTTTGTGGCAAGAGGTTGTTTTTTTGGTTTGGGGGAGGTTTTTTTGGATTTTATTTGACAGAGACATAGCGAGAGAGGAAACACAAGCGGGGGAGTGGGAGAGGGAGAAGCAGGTTCCCGCTGAGCAGAGAGCTGGACATGGGGCTCGATCCCAGGACCCTGGGATCATGACCTGAGCCAAGGCAGATACTCAACCAACTGAGACACCCAGGTGCCTCCATTTTGTATTCTTTTTTTTTCTTTACTTATGATGCATAGTATGGATCCAGGTTCATTCTTTTTGCATACGGATATCCAGTTCCAGCACCATTTGTTGAAAAGGCTATATTTTCTCCACTTCATGCCATTGTGTCTTTGTCAGGATCAGTTGACCATATGTGTGTGGGTTTATTTATGGACTCTATTCTGTCCCATTGATCTCTTTGGCCTTCTTTATGTCAATATCATGCTGTTGTAATTACTACCAGTTTATGATAAATTTTGAAATCAGGTAGTTAGTGTTAGTCCTCCAGTTTTGTTTTTTTTCAGGGTTCTTTTGCTATTCTATCCTAGATCCTTTGTGTTTCCAGTATATGAATAGTATTTATTTTATTTATTTATGTTTTCCACATGAATTTTAGAGTCAGCTTGTCATTTTCTTTTTTTTTTTTTTAAGATTTTATTTATTTATTTGAGAGAGAATGAGAGACAGAGAGCTCGAGAGGGAAGAGGGCAGAGGGAGAAGCAGACCCCCCGCTGAGCAGCGAGTCCGATGTGGGACTCGATCCCGGGACTCCAGGATCATGACCTGAGCCGAAGGCAGTCGCTTAACCAACTGAGCCACCCAGT
>NW_025409553.1:1899-13480 GCF_002201575.2 Neomonachus schauinslandi
AAAAAAAAAAAAAAAAAACAGCTCTGTGGGTCTTCTGGAGATCAGGTTTGGATTATGTTGAATCTACAGATTAATTTTAACAATATTGAATTTTCCAACCCCAAACAGAGTATCTCTCTCCAATTATATAAATCTTCTTTAATTTTCTTGGTAATATTTTGTAGTTTTTAGTGTATAGGTCTTTTTCTCCTTTATGATATTACCTGTGGTTATTTTTTATTTTGCAATGCAGTTTCAATTTTTTAATTAATTAAAATTAATTTTAATTCTTAAATTTTAGTTTTTTATTGCTAATATGTAGAAATACAGTTGATTTTTGTATAATGATTCTTTGTCCTCCAAACTTGATGAGTTCATTTATTAGTTCTAGTAGCTTTTTAAAAAATTCTGTCAGATTTTCTACATAACCAAAGGTTATCAAACTTTAACTGCTGTTTTACTAATTTCTTAAGGTGGAGTGAAAGGTCATCAATTTAAGACTTTTCTTCTTTTTTAAAATATATATTCAGTGCTGTAAATGCTCATATGAGTGCCACGATAGCAGGCCTTCAGAAATTGTAACATGTTATGTGTATTCAGTTCAGAATACTTTCTAATTTCTTTTTTCAGTCCTTCTTTGACCCAGGGGTTATTTAAAGATTTTATTTATTAGAGAGAGAGAGAGAGCATGAGCTGGAGGGGAAGCAGCCTTCCCTCTGAGCAGGGAGCCAAATGTGGGGCTTGATCCCAGGACCCTGAGATCATGACCTGAGCTGAAGGCAGATGCTTCTTCAACTGAGCCACCCAGGTGCCCTGACCTAGGGGTTATTCAGATGTGTGTTAATTAGTTTGTGGTCGCAGAGCACACTTTTATGACTTCAGTCCTTTTGACTGACTCCTTTTATTACAATTTATTTTATGACCCAAAATATAGTCTCTTTTGGTAAGTGTTCCGTGGATACTTGAGAAGAATGGTGGTGTTCCAGTCTAGTATATCCTTGCTGATTTTCTGCCTATTGAAATCTCAGACTAAAACTGTGAATTTGCCTGTTTCTCTGTAATTCTATCGATTTTTGTTTATGTATTTTTGAACCTATTAATAGATGCATAAACATTTAGGTTTGTTATGCTTCTTTTAATTCACCCTTCTATCATTATAAAATGACCTAATTTACTGCTGCTAATGTTTTTTGCTTTGAAATCTATTTTGTCTCGTATTAATATAGCCACTCTGGCTCAGCGTTCTTTTGTCAAGTTGTTAGTGTGGTCTGTCATATTTCTGGCCTTTTAAAAAATTTGTGTCTTTACACTTAAAGTATATTTTTTTAATAGGTGGCATAGAGTTGGGTCTTCCTTTTTCATCCACTTTGACAGTCTGCCTTTTAATTGAGGCTGTTAGAGCATTTTCATTTAATGTGATTATTGAGGTAGTTGATTTGAATCTGTCATCGAATTGTTTGACTTCCATTTGTCTTTTCTGCTTTTTGCTCCTATTCTCCTTTTTCTGCTTTCTTTTAAATTAATCAAGGAATCTTTATGATTTAGTTTTATTTATGTGAGTATGTATATGTATGTATTTTGCTTACTCTAGCTATTACTCTTTAGTTGTGCTATTTTAGTGATTAGGGTTTAAAGTATATGACTTAAGCATCACAGTCCACCTTTGAGTAATGTTATGCCCCATCATAGTAGTTTAAGAAAACTATAATAGCTTACTTCCATTTCTTCTCTCCTAGCCAGATTCTTCTGGGTCTGTGGGATTATAGTTTTCATTATTTAGAAAGGTTTGGTTCATTTTTCCTTTTCTTTTTTAAAGATTTTATTCATTTATTTGAGAGAAGGTGAGTGAGAGTGTACGAGCGGGGGACGGGGCAGGGCAGAGGGAGAAGCAGACTCCCCAGTAAGCAGGGAGTCTGACACGGGACTTGATCCCAGGACCCTGAGATCATGACCTGAGCTGACGGCAGACACTTAACCGACTGAGCCACCCAGGCACCCCTAAAATATCTTTTATATTGAAGTCATTCAATATATATTTGTTTAAAGCATGAGTGAGTGAATGTGAAAGCACACAGTCCTTTATATGCAAAAAGTAGTCACATATTTTATTTCTTTTTTTTTTTAAAGATTAATTATTTGAGAGAAAGAGAGCATGAGTGGGGGGTGGGAGAGAAGAACAGAGGGGAAGGCGGGGGAAGAATCTCAAGCAGACTCCGTGCTGAGTGTGGAGCCCGACGTGGGGCTCGATCCCACAAGTCTGAGATTATGACCTATGCCGAAACCAAGAGTTGGATGCTTAACCAACTGAGCCACCTAGGTGCCCTATATATTTTATTTGTTTTTGTTTTTTCTCTGATGTAGATTCTACTAATTTACTAAAAATCCAGGATGTGATTCTTTCATATAAAAAATTAGTAGAACTTAAAAAAAATCAGTGTAAACAACTTAAAAGAAAAAATAAAGAAATGGAAAATAAGGTTAATGGACTACAAAAGGAGCTATCAGAAACAAAAGAGTTGAAATTGCAGTTGGAGCATCAAAAAGTGAAATGGGAACAAGAACTTAGCGATTTGAGGTATGACATCTTGGTTTTAAGGAAATATTTGAACTATTTACCTTTTTTTTTTTTTTTTAATAGGCTCCACAGCCAATGTGGGGCTTGAACTCACAGCTGTGAGGTCAAGAGTCGCATGCTCTACCAACTGAGCCAGCCAGGTGCCCCTTGAACTATTTCCTTTTGTACTACAGATGTGTAGGAGAAGTTTGATAATTGCTAACTTACCTTCTGGAACTTTTATAGGGAAGAAAACGTCTTTAGTAGTGTGAAGTATGAGATTCTTCAAAATAATTCAGCAAGTTCTTGACAGTGAATACTTCTACTGATAATTTAATGTATATTTCAAATCATAATTTTAATGACCATATAGAAGTCCACCATATGGAATCTTCATTATTTAACAAATTGAATATTGGTTATTTTCCATTTTTCTATACTTTAGTTAATCCTGTAAGGAATGTCTTTTATATAAACCTGTTTCTAAAATTCTGGTTACTTACTTGGAATAAATTCTTCAATATCGTATTGTTTGCTTAAAGTATAAAAATTTTTAAAGAAGGTCTTTGATCCTATTTTTAAATTGTTCTCTGGGAAGTTTATATTAATTTATATGCCCATCAAGAGAGTATGAAATGGCCATTTATCTCAAGATGGGAAAAATTTTAAAAATTTATTCAGTTTTAAACATATGCAGCGATTAAAAAGTAAAATGGAAAATGATTACTGCTAAGTTTTTTCAAAATCTCTCTTATAAAATTAATCCAAAAGTCCATGCTGTAAGCACATATGACTCTTTATTGTTTACTTAATTAATATGGATCCTGTGTTCTAAAAGGGGTTTTCAAATGATTTATAAAATGGATAATAGGGGTACCTGGGTGGCTCAGTTGGTTAAGGGTCTGCCTTCGGCTCAGATCATGATCCCAGGGTCCTGGGATTGAGCCCCATCTCCAGATCTCTGCTCGGCGGGGAGCCTACTTCTCCCTCTCCCTCTGCCTGCTGCTCCCTCTGCTTGTGCTCTCTCTCCCTGTCAAATAAATAAATAAAATATTTAAAAATGTAAAATGAATAATCAACAAGGTAAATTGAGAATATTGCAGAAGAAGAAACATAAAATGTATAGGGCCACAGATACTAGACTCCCCAGCCTAGTCCTGGATCACAGTAATCTGCAGGTGTATGTTGTGTAAATGACATCTGCAGATGCTGTCTTAATACTGCAAATTATTTTTGGAGGTACCTGTGATGTTTTGTGAAGTAGAAATTTACTTCTATAGGGAATTTATAAACTTTTTTATAAAGAGCAACTTCTCCTTTTAATTAGTAACTAACTTATCTGTTCTAATGGAGGAGTAATTATGACTATATGGGGAAAATGATAATATTTAATTCTAACTTTCTTGAATAATTTCAAAATTCCTTTCTCTACAATATCTACCAGAGTTAGTACTAAAACTTATTACTAAGCTGCATAATGCTTTCTCATTGCTTCTTTTCAACTATATATATCTTTTGGAAGAGATTGAAGTGAGAAAGTAAACATGAGCCCGAGAAAGGAAAAAAATTGAGAACATAGAAATTTCATTTGGATAATAAACCAACATATGTGGAACCAGATCATAAAATGAACTTTTTATTACTTACAAAACATTTTAAAATAAGCACATTTATTTGCAGATTTAGCGTCAAACAAGAAAAAGAAAAAAGAAGAAATGCTGATAAATTATATGAAAAAATGAGGGAGCAATTCAGAGAAAAAGAAGAGCAGTATAATAAAGAAGTTGAAATGAAACAACAACTTGAACTTCGTCTTGCAACAGTAGGTGCGGAATTGAGGACTGTGAGAAATAATTTGGATCAGGTAAATCTTTGATAAAAATTGCATATTTCTGGGGGCGGAGCAAGATGGAGGAGGAGTAGGAGACCTGGATTTCGTCTCCTCTCAGGAATTCAGCTGGATTGGGATCAAACCATTCTGAACACCTACAAACTCAACAGGAGATCGAAGAAAAGAAGAGCAACAACTCTCTCATCAGAAAAGCGACCACTCTCTGGAAGGTAGGACGTGCGGAGAAGTGAATCCGAGGCGATATTCGGAAGGATAGACGGCTGGGGAGGGGCCTCCGTCGGCCGCTTCTGGCAAGTGATAGAGCCACGGAGCACAAAATCGGAACTTTTAAAAGTCTGTTCCGCTGAGGGACGTCACTCTGGTGGCTAAGCGGGGGGTCGAACCCTCCGGGACAGTGTGGTCTCAGGACCCTCGGGGTCACAGAAAGACCGGGGGTGCCTGAGTGTGGCAGAGCTCCCAGGTAACGGAGCAGGGAAGCCGGCTGCAGAGGCGGAGCCCAGGGTCGGGCTCTCAGCTCGGGGTTGCCATAAACTGATCCGCGGCACAGTCGAGCCCCTGCTCCTCCAGCAGGGACCCAACAAGCGGCAGATCCGGGGAGACTCACCTTCCTCCCCCGGGAGGAGCCGCGCGGGAGTGCACCGCAGGGATCTGCTGGGTTTGGAGACTCCACCCGCGGTCGGGTGCCAGAGATAGAAACGCGCGGTCACAGGTCGGGTGAGCACAGAGTGCGGCTGGAGACCGGGGAGACGGGAGTGACTGACGGCTTTTCTCTGGGGGCTCACTGAGAAGCAGGGCCCCGAGTTCTCGGCTCCTCCGAGGCGGAGATTGGGAGGCCGCCATTTTCACTCTCCACCTCCAAAGCTGTACGGAAAGCTCGCAGGGAACAAAAGCCCCGGAGAGCAAACCCGAGCAGATTACTTAGCTGGGAGGGGGCAAGGGCGGGGCAATTCCGCCTCCAGCAGAGACATTTGGAAACCACAGCAACAGGCCCCTCCCCAGAAGATCAGCGAGAACAGCCAGCCAAGGCCAAGTTTACCGATCAATGAGAACGGCAGAACTCCAGCGCTAGGGGACTACTGCACATAGAATTCATGGCTTTTTTACCATGATTCTTTAGTCTTTCAAAGTTAATTTTTTTTTTAACTGTCTTTTTTTCTTTTTGAATTTTTCTTTTTCCCTTTTTCAACCAACATCTTATCAATCCCTTTTTTTAAAAAAAACATTTTTATTTTTCATTTTTAGAGTCATATTCTATCCCTTCATAGTAGTTACCCGTATTTTTGGCTTATATATATAAGTTGTTCTCTCTTTAAAATTTTGAGATAGTTTCTTCTAACAGCTTAAAATATACCCTAAATCTCTAGTATATGGTGTTTTCTATTCCCCTGCCTGATCACATCCTCTCCCTTTTTTTTTCTTTTTTTAAATCCTCTTCTTTCTTTTTTCAAACAACTTCTTATCAATTCCTTTTATAAAATTTTTTATAATTTCCATCTTTACAGTCATATTCCATCCCTTCATCATATCAACCCTTATTTTTGTACATATATAAGTTTTTCTTTCTTTAAAATTCTGGGAGGCACTTTCTTCTAAAAGACCAAAATACACCCCAAATCTAGTGTGTGGCACTAATCTATATACCAGCCTGATCATATTTGATCACATTCTGGTTTTTTTGTTGTTGTTGTTGTTTTGTTTTGTTTGTTTTTGTTTTTATCTTTATCTTTTTCTTTTTCTTTTTTTTCTTTTTTCTCTCTTTCCCTTTCTTTTCCCACTGCTTCAAATCTTTTCTGATTTGTTTAGAGTATATTTTCTGGGGACGTTGTTACTCTGCTAGCATTTTGTTCTCTCATTAATCTATTCTCCTCTGCACAAAATGACAAGACGGAAAAAATCACCTCAACAAAAAGAACAAGAGGTAGTACCGACTGCTAGGGACCTACTCAATACGGACATTAGTACAATGTCAGATCTAGAGTTCAGAATCATCACTTTAAAGATACTAGCTGGGCTTGAAAAAAATATGGAAGTTATTAGAGAAACCCTTTCTGGAGAAGTAAAAGAACTAAAATCTAACCAAGTAGAAATCAAAAAGGCTATTAATGAGGTGCAATCAAAAATGGGGGCGCTAACTGCTAGAATAAATGAGGCAGAAGAGAGAATCAGTAATATAGAAGATGAAATGATGGAAAATAAAGAAGCTGAGAAAAAGAGAGATAAACAACTACTGGATCACGAGGGCAGAATTCGAGAGATAAGCAATACCATAAGACGAAACAACATTAGAATAATTGGGATCCCAGAAGAAGAAGAAAGAGAGAGAGGGGCAGAAGGTATAATGGAGCAAATTATAGGAGAGAACTTCCCTAATTTGGGAAAGGAAACAGGCATGAAAATCCAGGAAGCACAGAGAACCCCTCTCAAAAATCAATAAAAATAGGTCAACACCCCGACATCTAATAGTAAAACTTACGAGTCTCATAGACAAAGAGAAAATCCTGAAAGCAGTTCGGGAGAAGAGATATGTAACCTACAAGGGTAGAAACATTAGATTGGCAACAGACCTATCCACAGAGACCTGGCAGGCCAGAAAGCACTGGCAGGATATATTCGGAGCACTAAATGAGAAAAATATGCAGCCAAGAATACTCTATCCAGCTAGGTTGTCATTGAAAATTGAAGGAGAGATAAAAAGCTTCCAGGACAAACAAAAACTAAAGGAATCTGCAAACACAAAACCAGCCCTACAGGAAATCTTGAAAGGGGTCCTCTAAGCAAAGAGAGAGCGTAAAAGCAATACAGACCAGAAAGGAACACAGACAATATACGGTAACAGTCACCTTACAGGCAATACAATGGCACTAAATTCCTATCTTTCAATAGTTACCCTGAATGTAAATGGGCTCAATACCCCAATCAAAAGACACAGGCTATCAGACTGGATTAAAAAACAAGAGCCATTGATATGCTGTCTGCAAGAGACTCATTTTAGAACCAAAGACACCCCCAGATTGAAAGTGAGGGGGTGGAAAACCATTTGCCATGCTAATGGACACCAAAAGAAAGCTGGGGTGGCAATCCTTCTATCAGACAAATTAGATGTTAAACCAAAGACTGTAATAAGAGATGAGGAAGGACACTATATCATACTTAAAGGATCTATCCAACAAGAAGATCTAACAATTATAAATATCTATGCCCCTAACATGGGAGCAGCCAATTATATAAGGCAATTAATAACAAAAACAAAGAAACACATTGACAACAATACAATAATAGTGGGGGACTTTAACACCCCCCTCACTGAAATGGACAGATCGTCTAAGCAAAAGATCAACAAGGAAATAAAAACTTTAAATGACACACCGGACCAAATGGACTTTACAGACATATTCAGAACATTCCACCCCAAAGCAACGGTGTACACATTCTTCTCTAGTGCCCATGGAACATTCTCCAGAATACATCACATCCTAGGTCAGAAATCAGGTCTCAACCGGTACCAAAAGATTGGAATCATTCCCTGCCTATTTTCAGACCACAATGCTTTGAAACTAGAACTCAATCACAAGAGGAAAGTCGGAAAGAACTCAAATACAGGGAGGCTAAAGAGCATCCTACTGAAGAATGAATGGGTCAACCAGGAAATTAAAGAAGAATTTAAAAAATACATGGAAACCAATGAAAATGAAAACACAACTATTCAGAATCTTTGGGATGCAGCAAAGGCAGTCCTAAGAGGAAAGTATATAGCAATACAAGCCTTTCTCAAGAAGCAAGAAAGGTCTCAAGTACACAACCTAACCCTACAGCTAAAGGAGCTGGAGAAGGAACATCAAATAAAGCCTAAACCCAGCAGGAGAAGAGAAATAATAAAGATCAGAGCAGAAATCAATGAAATAGAAACTAAAAGAACAGTAGAACAGATCAACGAAACTAGGAGCTGGTTCTTTGAAAGAATTAACAAGATTGATAAACCCCTGGCCAGACTTATCAAAAAGAGAAGAGAAATGACCCTAATCAACAAAATCATGAATGAAAGAGGAGAGATCACAACCAACACCAAAGAAATACAAACAATTATAAGAACATATTATGAGCAACTCTATGCCAGCAAATTAGATAACCTGGAAGAAATGGGTGCATTCCTAGAGATGTATCAACTACCAAAACTGAACCAGGATGAAATAGAAAACCTGAACAGACCTATAACCACTAAGGAAATTGAATCAGTCATCAAAAATCTCCCAAAAAACAAAAGCCCAGGGCCAGATGGCTTCCCAGGGGAATTCTACCAAACATTTCGAGAAGAATTAATACCTATTCTTCTGAAACTGTTCCAAAAAATAGAAATGGAAGGAAAACTTCCAAACTCATTTTATGAGGGCAGCATTACCTTGATCCCAAAACCAGACAAAGACCCCATCAAAAAGGAGAATTACAGACCAATATCCCTGATGAACATGGATGCAAAAATTCTCACCAAAATACTAGCCAATAGGATCCAACAGTACATTAAAAGGATTATTCACCATGACCAAATGGGATTTATCCCTGGGCTGCAAGGTTGGTTCAACATCTGCAAATCAATCAATGTGATACAATACATTAACAAAAGAAAGAACAAGAATCATATGATCCTCTCAATAGATGCAGAAAAAGCATTTGACAAAGTACAGCATCCTTTCTTGATCAAAACTCTTCAGAGTATAGGCATAGAGGGTACATACCTCAATATCATAAAAGCCATCTATGAAAAACCTACAGCGAATATCATTCTCAATGGGGAAAAACTGAGAGCTTTCCCCCTAAGGTCAGGAATGCGGCAGGGATGTCCACTATCACCACGGCTATTCAACATAGTATTGGAAGTCCTAGCCACAGCAATCAGACAACAAAAAGAAATCAAAGGCATCCAAATTGGCAAAGAAGAAGTCAAACTCTCACTCTTTGCAGATGATATGATACTTTATGTGGAAAACACCAAAGACTCCACCCCAAAACTGCTAGAACTCATACAGGAATTCAGTAAAGTGGCAGGATATAAAATCAATGCACAGAAGTCAGTGGCATTCCTATACACCAACAACAAGACAGAAGAAAGAGAAATTAAGGAGTCGATCCCATTTACAATTGCACCCAAAACCATAAGGTACCTAGGAATAAATCTAACCCCAAGAGACAAAGGATCTGTACTCAGAAAACTATAAAATACTCATGAAAGAAATTGAGGAAGACACAAAGAAATGGAAAAACGTTCCATGCTCATGGATTGGAAGAACAAATATTGTGAAGATGTCAATGCTACCTAGAGCAATCTACACATTCGATGCAATCCCCATCAAAATACCATCCACTTTTTTCAAAGAAATGGAACAAATAATCCTAAAATTTGTATGGAACCAGAAAAGATCCCGCATAGCCAGAGGAATGTTGAAAAAGAAAAGCAAAGCCAGCGGCATCACAATTCTGGACTTCCAGCTCTATTACAAAGGTGTCATCATCAAGACAGCATGGTACTGGCACAAAAACAGACACATAGTTCAATGGAACAGAATAGAGAGCCCAGAAATGGACCCTCAACTCTATGGTCAACTCATCTTTGACAAAGCAGGAAAGAATGTCCAATGGAATAAAGACAGTCTTTTCAACAAATGGTGTTGGGCAAATTGGACAGCCACATGCAGAAGAATGAAACTGGACCATTTCGTTACACCACACACAAAAATAGACTCCAAATGGTTGAAAGACCTCAATGTGAGACAGGAGTCCATCAAAATCCTAAAGGAAAACACGGGCAGCAACCTCTTCAACCTCAGCCGAAGCAACTTCTTCCTAGAAACATCGCCAAAGCCAAGGGAAGCAAGGGCAAAAATGAACTATTGGGACTTCATCAAGATAAAAAGCTTTTGCAAAGCAAAGGAAACAGTCAACAAAACCAAAAGACAACCAACAGAATGGGAGAAGATATTTGCAAACGACATATCAGATAAAGGGCTAGTATCCAAAATCTATAAAGAACTCATCAAACTCAACACCCAAAGAACAAAGAATCCAATCAAGAAATGGGCAGAAGACATGAACAGACATTTTTCCAAAGAAGACATCCAAATGGCCAACAGACACATGAAAAAGTGCTCAATATCGCTCGGCATCAGGGAAATCCAAATCAAAACCTCAATGCGATACCACCTCACACCAGTCAGAATGGCTGAAATTAACAAGTCAGGAAACGACAGATGTTGGCGAGGATGCGGAGAAAGGGGAACCCTCCTACACTGTTGGTGGGAATGCAAGCTGGTGCAGCCACTCTGGAAACCTGTATGGAGGTTCCTCAAAAAGTTGAAAATAGAGCTACCATATGATCCAGCAATTGCACTACTCGGTATTTACCCCAAAGATACAAATGTAGGGATCCGAAGGGGTACATGCACCCCGATGTTTATAGCAGCAATGTCCACAATAGCCAAACTGTGGAAAGAGCCAAGATGTCCATCGACAGATGAATGGATAAAGAAGAAGTGGTATATATATACAATGGAATATTATGCAGCCATCAAAAGGAATGAGATCTTGCCATTTGCAAGGACGTGGATGGAACTGGAGGGTATTATGTTGAGTGAAATAAGTCAAACAGAGAAAGACATGTATCATATGATCTCACTGATATGAGGAATTCTTAATTGCAGGAAACAAACAGAGTTGCTGGAGTGGTGGGTGGGGTGGGAGGGATGGGGTGACTGGGTGATAGACACTGGGGAGGGTATGTGCTCTGGTAAGCACTGTGAATTGTGCAAGACTGTTGAATCTCAGATCTGTACCTCTGAAACAAATAATGCAATATATGTTAAGGAAAAAAAAAAGAAGAAGAAGAAGGTAGCGGGAGGGGAAGAATGAAGCGGGGGAAATCGGAGGGGTAGACGAACTATGAGAGACGATGGACTCTGAAAAACAAACAGGGTTCTAGAGGGGAGGGGGGAGGGAGGATGGGTTAGCCTGGTGGTGGGTATTGAGGAGGGCACATTCTGCATGGAGCACTGGGTGTTATGCACAAACAATGAATCATAGAACACTTCATCTAAAACTAATGATGTAAAGTATGGGGATTAACATAAGAATAAAAAAAATTAAAAAAAATAAATGGCAAAAAAAAATTGCATATTTCCATCAGTATTATTTATAATATACCCTTGATT
>NW_025409554.1:0-13464 GCF_002201575.2 Neomonachus schauinslandi
TTGTTGTCTGATTGCTGTGGCTAGGACTTCTAATACTATGTTGAATAGCAGTGGTGATAGTGGACATCCCTGCTGCGTTCCTGACCTTAGGGGGAAAGATTTCAGTTTTTCCCCATTGAGAATGAGATTTGCTGTGGGTTTTCATAGATGGCTTTTATGATCTTGAGGTATGTACCCTCTATCCCTATACTCTGAAGAGTTTTGATCAAGAAATGATGCTGTACTTTGGAGACGCCACTCTTGTCTTGCTCGCCCACATCCCCTTTGCCCGGCACAGGGCTCAGCTCACCGCCAGTGCTCCCTGGTGTCTAGGGGGGGGAAAGGAGTGAAGGTAGCAGAAGATGCCACCCCAGCATAGGTCTCTTTGGCAGAAGGATTATTTTGAGCTGGTTATTTTTGAGAAACTGCAGACACAGGAGAAGCTCTGAAAACAGAGCTGAAGTCAGAGTTTATAAGGGACACTTACATGTGGCCATCTCTGTGGGTAAGTGTATCTCCCTCTCTGCACCAGGAACAGGGGGTGTCTCGAAATCACTAGAACCCTTATCAGTGGACAAGGCCAGACTTCAATCTGCATAACAACCTTACCCTTGTTAGGTGTGCTTTTCCTGCTCACCTCCCATAACCTCCTCCTTCTCCCCAACAATATCTTTCTTTTGTCCGTAGCTGAAGGTGATATTTAAGGTGGTGGCTTGGACCCTCTCGGGGTGTGTATTCATTTTCCCTGGTCTCCCCCATGTATCCATGAGGTATACACACAATACACTTCTTCTCCTCTTTGTCTTGTTAATCTCTCTTTTATGACAGCGGGTCTCAGCCAAGAACCCAAAAGGGTGGAGGGAACATTATTTTTCTCTGCAGGAGAGAAAGAAGGAATTGCTAAGTTTAGCTTCTCCTTCACGAAGCTTCCAAAGGCATTGTTAGAACACTTAAAATATTTGAAAATAAGACCTATATAAGTTATATGTTAAGTGAATTATGCTGAAGAAGACAGTCTGTGGCTGTTGTCTTCTCTCCTCTGCTTTTAAATATGTTTTACCATCTCAGATAAGAAAGTAACAGCTCCAAAATGGTGAGATAGTTTGCTTCTCTTTAAAAAGTCATAGGAAGGACGCCTGGGTGGCTCAGTTGGTTAAGCGTCTCACTTCAGCTCGGGTCATGATCTCAGGGTCTTGCGATCGAGCCCTGGGTTGAGCCCTGGGTTAGGCTCTGTGCTCAGAGGGGAGTCTGTTTCTCCCTCTCCCTCTGCTCCTCCCCACTACTCATGCTTGCTCTCTCCAATAAATAAATGAAATATTTTTTTGAAAAAGCCATTGGAATAATGAAGTCCTTTAAGAATCTATGGGTCACCTTAGTTACCAAACCCCTGACCATGGCCATTTCTGGCACACCCACACTCCCTCACTCGGCCCCCCACCTCACCGTGACCCTCTCCACCTAGCTTCACTGGAATCCTGTTTTTTTAAAAACACAATTTTGGGGGCGCCTGGGTGGCTCAGTCGGTTAAGCGACTGCCTTCGGCTCAGGTCATGATCCTGGAGTCCCGGGATCAAGTCCCGCATCAGGGTCCCTGCTCAGCGGGGAGTCTGCTTCTCCCTCTGACCCTCCCCCCTCTCATGCTCTCTCTCTCTATCTCATTCTCTCTCTCAAATAAATAAATAAATAAATTTAAAAAATAAAATAAAATAAAAACACAATTTTGGTGCTTTTTTCTCATTATGTTCAATTAGCCAACATATAGTACATCATAAGTTTTTGTTGTAGTGTTCAATGATTCATTAGTTGTGTATAACACCCAGTGGTCACCACAACACATGCCCTCCTTAATATTCATCACCTGTCACCCCATCCCCCCACCCCCCTCTCTTCTGTAACCCTTAGTTTGTTTCCCAGAGTCCTGAGTCTCTCATGGTTTGTCTCCCTCTCTGATTTTGGCTTTCTAAAGGATGCCCTGGGCCACCCTAAACCAGAGTCAACAAACTCTGCCCTCCTGTTTTTGTTAATAAAGTTTTATTGGAACACGGTCATTTGTTTATACACAGAGCTGAGCAGCTGGGTATGAGACCCTCTGGCCATAAAGCCTAAAATATGTACTGCCTGGCCCTTTAGCAAATGTTTGTAGACTCCTGCTCTCAATAAACCCCACTGGCGAAATGGCCTCCGGCCCTACCTACAGTCTCTATTGGTGTGGTAGAGATCAATTGTGCTCACTGGCAGCCCATTCCCCTCTCCTTTCTGGCACAAGGGAACCCACCCTTGCCACCCCATGTGACCCATTCTTGCCACCCCATATGTGTCCCTTCCAGGCTGAGGCAGTGACAAGTCCCTGTGCAATTCTCAGCCCCTCCCCGTATCTTGATGGGGACCCTGAGTGATAATAGAGAACGGAATCCCCACCACCGCTGATAGAAGGTGAGCATGCAGTGAGCAAGAATAAACTTTCACATATTATGCCACTGAGAGTTTAGGACTGTTTGTCACAGCGGCATAAGCCTGGCTTGTCCTGACTACTACAATGGTCTTCTGGGGGAAAGAATTAACTTGTGTTTCTTAAAGCTTAAAAGGGTGCACTTTCACAAAATCTCAGGTGGGCATTTGTGAACTTACCCAGAGGAAAAAACACAACTGAGATAAACAGGCTTTTTTTCCAGCAAAGACAGCGATTCACTAGTACCTCTAAGCATGTTAAGGACTCCAAGACCCTGGTCTCCACTGCGCACCACCTGGCTGATGAGAGTCCTTGTATGGACATCCACGGCTTCTATTACTACTGCTAATACCACCACCACTCCTACTAGCAACAACTGTGCAGCGAGAACATTTTCAATACGCCAGGCCCTGTGGCAACTGCTTTCCCAGCATTATCTTACTTAATCTGAACAACACCCTCTAAGGTAGAGAGCTTTCTGATCCCCATTTTATGGATGAGGAACCTGAGGTCCAGAGGAGGTAAGTGACTTGTTCAGGGTCACCTACAGCTGTCAAGCGATAGCACTTGCATATAAAACAGGCTCCTTTTGCAGGCTGCAGAGGGAAGGCAGAAAATACAGGATGTAAGAGACACTCATTCACACTGTGTCCTTGCAAAGGGGACATGTTGAGAGACACAAAGGCAGCTGTCTAGGGTAAGCCTCTCACTGGTTGCAGAAGGAAAATCAATGGTTATTTCTGACTTTGCAGCCAAGGAGGCCTGGGGACATACATGCAAGTCCCTGCCTTACTTTCTATCAGCAATATCAATGTCATCCCCTTGAGATAATGAAAATAATATCATTTGATTTGGAGATGTTTTTCTTAATCTTATGAAAATATGGGTAAGAACATCTTGCTCATTTTATTAACCTGAAACATGGCATCTAATAATTTGCCAACTTGATACGCAAACCCAACCTTTTCTTCCATCCAGATTATATCCCCAAGCCTCTCCTTTGGGGAAATTCTGGAACCCACACTGCTGCCCAGCCCACCTGTGACCATACCCATGGCCCAGGCACTGGGGCAGGGCTGAGGGGTTCATCCCCCTCGTGACAAGAAACCCAGTTCTCCTCTTAACTTCCCAAGTAGAAATCTTTTCTCTGGCATTTGACTTCGTGACAACTATCTTTTCTTTGGTACATATGTATCTTTCACATTTCACTGACTTTGGTTTGGTTTTGAGATTTTAGGAGGAGGTTTTCATGACATTATTAAATAACCAGAAATGCTGTTACCTGATCAGATCCTCTATAGAAAATTATGACCTTGGGGAAAAGGAATAAAGGCAACTGAGACATCTTTTTTTTTTTTTAATTCAGTTAGCCAACATATAGTAAGTACATCATTAGTTTTTGATGTAGCGTTCGATGATTCATTAGTTGTGTATAACACCCAGTGCTCAACACTACATGTGCCCTCCTTAATGCCCATCACCCAGTTACCCCATCCCCTCATCCACCTCCCTTTCCACAACCTTCAGTTTCTTTCCCCGGAGTCCTGAGTCTCTCATGGTTTGTCTCCCTCTTTGATTTCTTCCCATTCAGTCTTCCCTCCCTTCCCCTATTGTCCTCTGCACTATTCCTTATATTCCACATATGAGTGAAACCATATGATAATTGTCTTTCTCTGTTTGACTTATTTCACTTAACATAATACCCTCCAGTTCCATCCATGTCGATGTAAATGGTAGGTATTTATCCTTTCTGATGGCTGAGTAATATTCCATTGTATATATGAACTACATCTTCTTTATCCATCCATCTGTTGAAGGACATCTCGACTCCTTCCACAACTTGGCTATTGTGGACTGAGACATCTTTGCTTATGAACCAGAAGGGCAGTATCTCCCCACCCCCAGATGACCCAACCAAGAATCAAGGGGTGATTCTTATGATACCTTAAAGCGTTGTAGCTTGGATATGGTCACTTTGGAGACCACAGTTCTTAGCACTCTAGTTTGTGTTTTGTGATTATTAAAATATCTACCTGAGTCTTAAGTGGCCCCAAGTCCTGGAGCCACATGTAAGTGGTTCTAGTAAAGGGTAGGGAACATCGAGAGGTGCTGAGTTGCCTGGGAGACCTGTGGTCCCTCAGAAGGTCCACAACCATCTCTTTCTTGCCAACCTAGAGGGAGAAAAACCCCAGCAGAGAGTAATTCTGCCCCCCAAGGTTATTTGGCCACATCTGGAATAGGGAGAAGCAAATGAAGAACAAGGAAAAAAAGCAGAAAGTCTTCTCTCTCCCAGGTTCTGCAAATGCTGGTCACCTCACTTGCCCACCCTTCTGGACTGGGCCTGGAGGCACTCTCGGCTGTCACAACTGGAAGAGGGGTAGCTACTGGCTGGCCCTACTGGGTGGAGTCCAGGGTCATTGCTCAAGATCTTACAACGTGCACAACAGCCCTCAGGACAGAGAATGATCAGGTCCAGAACGTCAGCAGTGCCAAGGTTGAAACCCCTGGACTAGCTTTGCGTACTTAATAAAGAAATGAGAACCACAGTTGATTCTGGAATTCTAAACTCTTAGGAGAGCCAACCGCCAAGTTTCCACCCTGCTGTAATTACCCAGGCAAAGTGACTTAGCACTCTGAACCTCCCCATAAAACTAGCCCTCTAATTGTTGTGGTTTAACAGACTCAGACCTCAGCTTGAGCAGGAGAGGGAGGCAGGCCCCACAGAAGCCAGACGAGGCCACTGCCACGGGGAACACTGGGCAAGAGCACTTGAGCCTAGCCCTATAGTTCCCATTTGTTTTACAGGGAATACAATCTCCAAGGCCACCCATAAGCCTGACATCACATTAGGGACAAAACAAGTGAAGCTGAGCTGGTGATTCAAATATCCCAAACCACCTACCAAAATTGTAAACCCAGCATTATTTTATTCCACTAAAAGACCAGTGACGTATCACTGTGTTACTATCCACAGCTTTATCCCTTTTGGCTGATGAGTAGACTGAGGTTTAGGGGGGTCCAATGACCCGTGGGAAGTTGTACAGCTAACAGCAGCAGTTCTGGGCAGCCACGATGTGCCTCCTAGACCTGCGGTCAGTCCCACATCTACTTCGAAACCAGGGAGGAAAGAGATAGCACCTACTCATCCCTTATAAACCCTTTCTTTACCTGGGAGGCCAAGAGAGGTTCTCATTCCAACTTAACACGGAAAGGTCTTCCTGCAGGTTCAGGCTTGACCTTGACTCTCATAGATGGGAATGGCAGGACAGAGCCTTTGAACTTCCTGTACCAAATAGGCCATGTGTCCAGACAAGGGCCACTCAGTGATGAAGGATACACCAAGTTTCATCAAACAAAAGAGGCTGTGTCAATTTCAGACTTGTTTTTCTCTTAAATTGTGCATACTAAGATCTTTCTGTGTCTCTCTTGGAAGACCATCTGAACCGGAAATGGGATCAGAGCTTTGATCTTGGATTTTTGGGTCATTTCTTCTCCCAGTTCCTAATTCATTCCTCTCCGTGGTTTTACCATAACCTTCTTGGGTCCTATAAAACAAAACCTGGATTCAGCCCAAGGCTGCTTTCAAACAGAAATGAGGAAACCATGTTAAATGTTAGAGATTCTGTCTTGCCCCACAGGTGTCCTTGCTTACCCTGTAAATGGTACTAATGGCTCTGATGCCCATTTCTTGGACACAGAAGCCAGAAGCTGCTCTCTAGAAAGTGTCATGCACTCTCCTACCTGTGACCCCCACCCCAATCCCACTCTGTAATACCCACACAGCGAGTACACCTCACAGTGCTGACATTATCCACCCTTAGGAGAACCTACTTTGTGCCAGGGCCTGGCCCACGAAGGCATCTGCATATGCTGAGAAAACGGACAGATGTCAGCTCTGTACAAGTTCTGCTCACCTGGGACACACCTCAGGGGGCACTCAACTCACAGGAGGGGGCGTGGCAAAGAGGTACGCATATCCACTCAGCTGGATTGCAGGATTGAACCCCAGCTCCAACCACTTAGGACCATGTGATGTTGGCAAGCTACTCAGCTGAAATGTGCCTTTTCCACTTCAGTCAAAAAGGGATAAAAACCAAGCCTGGTCCTAGAGGAGGCTTGAGAATTAAATGGGTCACCAAGTATGAAAGGCTCAGCCAGTGCTGGCCAAGGGAATCTTCAGAAACAGGGGCTGTTACCGTGTACCTTCACAATAACGCTGGAAGTGGGTATTTTGGGGCCTCTTATCACGGATGAGGAACCTGAGGCTCAGAAAATGTGTGTGACTCCCTGAAGTTCACTTAGATGGTAAGGGGCAGATGCATGTAACCCTAAAACCAGTAAACCCTTCCCCAGTGTAGCCATGCAGGGCTCAGCCCAGTCCAAGACTAACTGGGAAGAGGGGGCTTGCCTTGCTTTTGGTGTCTGTACACCCTTCCCAAGTGTGTTTTTGTTATGACTCTAACCTGCTTTCAATGGAGATCTAACTTCGAGTCTAACCAGGATGATCACGATGCCAGGAGGCACCTTCGCTCTTTTGCTGATGTAAGGATACAGCCCCGCCCGGCGGTGGGCTGCAAGACCGTTTGTGGACTTGATTTGAAAAGCTCTCACTTCAAGGGTTGGGACTCTATTTAATCCCTGTTGTGATGCTGGAGGAGAGGATTTTTTTTTTTAAGATTTTATTTATTTATTTGAGAGAGAGAGACAGCATGGGCAGGGGGAGCAGCAGAGGGAGAGGGAGAAGCAGGCTCCCAGCTGAGCAGGGAGCCCAAAATGGGCCTTGATCCCAGGACCCTGGGATCATGACCTGAGCCGAAAGCAGACGCTTAACCATCTGAGCCACCCAGGTGCCCCGAGGAGGAGAGGATTTAATTAGAGAGAAGCGTGGGGAGAGATGCCATTGGCTGCTGACTTCTTTGCTTTATGTCTGGTTGTGTTGCTGTGCCTGAATCATCCGGATGAGTGGCCACGTGGGTAGGAGCCCCCCACCCTGTGGTCCAGGGTGGATGGAACATCGGGAGAGGAGGAAGCAGAAGGCGGAGCCAACGTCTACTCCAAGAGGAGGGAACTGGCCTTCCACTCTACGTAAGACTCCCCTGACCTCTCCCCACGGACCCCCCTGCTCTCCCCACACCCCTCCTTGGCCCCGTGGACATCTTCCTGATGCAGCCCCTCTTCGTGGGCAGCTGTCTTCATGACTGAGAGAGTAAGCGACACATTAGCTCGGCCTGTTGGATGGCTGAAGGAAGGAGGGAAGGAAGGAAGGAAGGAAGAAAAGAAGGAAGGAAGGACGATCTGTTCTGACATCTGTGTGCTCAAACAATAAAAGTCATGGCTTCCGTGATGCGTGACACTGAAGTCCCAAGTCCCCTTTCCTGCCCCCACTCCGGGAAACTAGATTTGCTGCCGAATCCTGACCTCACGCAGAGGTCGGGCCAGCAGGCCTCTTTCATGTTGTCACTGTCCTTGCTGACCCGGGCATGAGGGCTGGGGGGTGAGGAGCCCAGAAAGAGGTGGGGGTTTAGAAGAGCCCAGACCTGGCTGGTCTCAGGCAGTGGGTGAGGACAGAGCAGAAGGAGCGTGTCCGGCGAGGAACCACGAGAGCCGCCTCCCCAGACAGGTGTGTCCCCACACCTGCGTCAGGGTTCCTCCGAGTCCTGTACGTGGCTAGGACCGTGCCCCCGACTTTGTTCATTAGAGCCCTTAGCCTCTTCATTGAAGCTGCCTTAAACTCCCCATCTGAGCCGTCCAACCTCTCCGCCATGCCTGAGTCGGGTTCTGATGTTTGCTCTGCCTCTTCAAATTCCCTTTTCTCTCTTTCGGTCTGCTTTGTGATTTTTTTATTGAAAGCCAAGGTGTCAGACTGGGTATGGTTCCCGGGGAGGTTTCCGCTCGTATATTTCTGCTCCCAAGCTGTGCTTCTCTGCCTGTCGATCTCTCGCATTTCGGAGGCCGTGGTTTGCCTTGGGACCTTGGTCCTCTGACAGCTGTTGAGCTGCTTTCTTGTTGTGTGAATGGGAGTGATGGCCTCCAAGCTCCTGGCATGCCGGGCCCGGAACCAAATCCACCCATTCCTTTCTTGCCCCACACGCCTCCTGACATCTGTCCCTGGGGTGACGTTGTGAGCTCTCCCTGGGTCCTCTCCCTCCCCTCCCTCCAGTTCTACATCTCAACATCTCTCGGGTCTAGCTAAAGGCGATTGCGTCCAGCAAAGTCTTCCCTGACACCCCAGTTGCAATACCTTGGTTCTGTCCGTCCCCCGGCCCACCGGACACTGTGCTCTGTGGAGTCACGCTGCTCGCTGCGGACTGTCCCTCATGAGGCTGAAAGTGTGGGCCTGGTCATCTTTCTATCCCCAAGAGTGGATGCTTAGAAAATATTGATCAGACAACTAAACGTGGCCGTAATTACCATCCTACAGCCAACCCATGTCGTATGCATTTCCAAAAACGTATTATCTTGACATTACCAGCATATCTCTTAGGGAAGGGGGGTGTCTTTGTTTAGCAAAATTATCCTGATGCATCTGCTTGGGGTAGAAACTGAAGACCCAAGGGCATGGCTCAGTGTCAAAGAAGGAGCCGAAGTGCAGCCCAGGGGGGCAGAGGGTCATCCTGGGAACTGGGGAAGGGGAAAGCGCAGAGAAGCAGGGCCGGGGAGGTGAGGGCTGGAGGGCTGAAAACCACAAAGCGAGCCGTGAGCTGGCGCTGAGCCGGCTGCCCACGGGGACTGTTTCAGGCACCGAAACGTTTCTCCCCAGAGTCACTGGTGTTGCTGTGGCAGAAGCGCGCCCGCTCCCCACGCCACTGGCCAAATCACACACGCTCTGTGTGAGTGAATTTATAACGGAAAGGTCCGGAACCCGATCTGGGTGGACACTGTGAGAAACGGGGATTGTAGAAGGTCTCTAAAGGGAACCAAAGCAGCTGAAGCAGATATTCAGAGGAGTTGGGCTTGCCATGGCCCGCAGAGCGGGAGAAACGCAGCCTAGAATGCAAGGGGCCGAGTTACCGCCGCCGAAGTCTGCAGCCCAGACGCCCGAACCAGGCCTGACCACTGCGCCTCAGGAGGGCCTGCTGTTGTGGGCGCTGCCGTGATGTAGGGGCAGGACCGGCCACAGATAGAGTGAAGGGAATACGGCACACACGGCACACACCTCTCCCGGTTTGCTTTGTTCTGCTGTATTTTGCAAAGCAGACGCAATAATGACGTCATCCGCCCCGAACAGAGTGAACGGGGAGGGATGTGCAGCCACAGTCTGCCACCCATGAGCGAGGCGACCATGCAGATGAGGAGCAAAGACACTCGGAGCCACTGGGCTCGTCAGGTCTTGTCAGGGGACCCAGGGTGACCGGTCCTGCCTCCTGCCTGGGCTCAGGGTTGACCTGGGAGTGGGCGCCGACCTAGGATGCTTGGCCTGGAGGTAGAGTCTCTCTCTCTCCCTCTCTCCTCTCCTCTCTCTCATTTCCATCTGGAACCTGGTTCTGAGAAGACTGCATCCTCACATTCCACCTGTGAATCTTCTAGCCAGAGTCCCTCCAGTAACCCCATTATCCAACACAAGGGAGAAACCCCAGACACATAATACAACATAAACTAATTGCTGGGAGACATCCCCAGCAATCACATGGAAATTCTACCAAAGGAAAATAAATCCAAACCAAAAACACCCCCTCTACAAGAGGCCAAGGTGCTGAAGTACGTTGTAATGCAACATGGGTACTTGTGCTTGGGAAAACAAAGACTCGTATAACACATGGCTTTTAACGAAAATTCTTGAATGCTTTCAAGCAGCTTCAACAGCAGCGCTTGGTGGATTAAAGCCGTAACTGTACCTACAGGTGTATATCAAGTTCAGACATCTGATTCCTGTTACCAGGCCCTGGCCGGGCTGGTGGGCTCAGAGCAGACATAACCATCCTGCTCACCGCTTTCCTCAAAGTCCCTGTAATTCACTGTGGGCGTTGTATTTCATGTTTACATCGTCTGGCCTTCTTTGTTCTTAAGAAAACAACCAGCCAATACCAGGAGAGCAAACATTCTTAAGAAACATGAAATCATAGAAGGTCAGCCCTGGGAGGTGGCTCAGAAATCCAGGCTCCCCCTGGGTTCTCAGGAAAGGTATGAGGTCTGCAGAAGGGAAGCAAAAGGCCAGGGGAGCATGGAGTCTGGGGAGCGGAGGGACAGCCCTTGGCCAAGAACCAGATTCCAGAGCTTACACGAAATGGTACCTTCCAATTTCACAACACCTGGATTCAACAATAAGAAAACCCAGTGTTTGTCTGATGTTTTTCCGGTTTATAAAGAGCTCTCAATTGGAATCTCTTTTGAGGATCACAATGTGTATCTGAACGTGTGTATTATGATTCCCATTTTATAGAATGGGAAATGAAGACGATGATGGTGATGGGGCAAATCAGTGATTCGCCCAAGATCCCAAGGCTGGAGCTAATGGTGGGGTTAACCACATCTTTTGTCAGTTTTGAGGGTTGAAGGGTCACTGGTGTGAACCACGAGGGTCGGGTCACCCTACCTAAGGCCTCGAGCCACGTTGCCCCTAATATCACTGTCCATTGCATTAGGACTCATAGTTTTCAAAGGACTTTTGTGGCTCTCGGGTGCTAAGTGACCCTGTGAGTCAGGCGGGACAAGTGCAGGAAGACAAGATGAAGCGTCCAGAGTTGGCTTTTTCAAGGCGATCTGAGGTCCCTTACTTCTGCTCTAGGCCCCCTTCCCTACATGCATTTCCCCCACCCATGAAAGGGGGGGAGTGTTCATAGACTGGTAACATATGAAACCAAAATTATTTGTTTAAGAAAAAGGAAGATGATGGTAGACGGAAGCAGCACCTTCTCAGAGTCAGGCTTCCAGGCAAATTCCCAGAATCCAGCTTGTGAGAGCAGGCTCTGGACGGCACGCCTACCCCCTGAACTGGGGAGATGAGGGGGACCTCATCATCGGTTGTCCACCGACCATGGAGCGCACAGCTCTGAGAAGGAGGCAGCAGCCTGGTTATGTCGGTTTTTGAGGCCAAATCACAGCCTGACTCAGGCCCCCAGAGCTGGGAATCAGAGTCTGGTTGTAACCAGACCTCCAGGCAATTCCAACAGGCAGCCAGGTGGGAGCCAGGGATTTCAAGGATTCCATCAGCCTTGCAACGATGTAAAAATCTCCCTTTTATTTCAAATAAGACAATGAAGGAAAAACCAGTTGACAAAGTAAAAAGTAAATTATATAACTTATCTTTACAAAGCACTTTCACAAAGCAGTTTTCAGGGAGGTGGGTGAGGGCTGGATTTGTTTTTTGGTTTTTTTTATTATTATTATTGTGTCATGTTAATCACCATACATTACATCATTAGTTTTTGATGTAGTGTTCCATGATTCATTGTTTGCCTATAACACTCAGTGCTCCATGCAGAACGTGCCCTCTTTAATACCCACCACCAGGCTAACCCATCCTCCCACCCCCCTCCCCTCCAGAACCCTCAGTTTGTTTTTCAGAATCCATTGTCTCTCATGGTTCATCTCCCCCTCTGATTTCCCCCACTTCATTCTTCCCCTCCTGCTATCTTCTTCTCCTTCTTGTTCTTGTTCTTGTTCTTCTCCTTCTCCTTCTCCTTCTTCTTCTTCTTCTTCTTTTTTTTTTAACATATAACGTATTATTTGTTTCAGAGGTACAGATCTGTGATTCAACAGTCTTGCACACTTCATAGCACTCACCATAGCACATACCCTCCCCAGTGTCTATCACCCAGCCACCCCATCCCTCCCACCCCACCCCCCACTCCAGCAACCCTCAGTTTGTTTCCTGAGATTAAGAATGCCTCATATCAGTGAGGTCATATGATACATGTCTTTCTTTGATTGACTTATTTCCCTCAGCATAATACCCTCCAGTTCTATCCATGTCATTGCAAATGGAAGATCTCATTCCTTTTGATGGCTGCATAATATTCCATTGTATATATATACCACATCTTCTTTATCCATTCATCTGTTGATGGACATCTTGGCTTTTTCCACAATTTGGCTATTGTGGACATTGCTGCTATAAACATGGGGTGCACATACCCCTTCGGATCACTACATTTGTATCTTTGGGGTAAATACCCAGTAGTGCAATTGCTGGATCATTTGGTAGCTCTATTTTCAATTTTTTGAGGAACCACCATACTGTTTTCCAGAGTGGCTGCACCAGCTTGCATTCCCACCAACAGTATAGGAGGGTTCCCCTTTCTCTGCATCCCCGCCAACATCTGTCGTTTCCTGACTTGTTAATTTTAGCCATTCTGACTGGTGTGAGCTGGCATCTCACTGAGGTTTTGATTTGGATTTCCCTGATGCCGAGCGATGTTGAGCACTTTTTCACGTGTCTGCTGGCCATTTGGATGTCTTCTTTGGAAAAATGTCTGTTCATGTCTTCTGCCCATTTCTTGATTGGATTATTTGTTCTTTGGGTGTGGGTTTTGATAAGATCTTTATAGATTTTGGATACTAGCTCTTTATCTGATATGTCATTTGCAAATATCTTCTCCCATTCTGTCAGTTGTCTTTTTGTTTTGTTGACTGTTTCCTTTGCTGTGCAAAAGCTTTTTATCTTGATGAGGTAGGTCCCAATAGTTCATTTTTGCCCTTGCTTCCCTTGCCTTTGGCAATGTTTCTAGGAAGAAGTCGCTGCAGCTGAGGTCAAAGAGGTTGCTGCCTGTGTTCTCCTCAAGGATTTTGATGGACTCCTGTCTCACATTTAGGTCTTTCAACCATTTTGAGCCTATTTTTGTGTGTGGTGTAAGGAAATGGTCCAGTTTCATTCTTCTGCATGTGACTGTCCAATTGTCCCAACACCATTTGTTGAAGAGACTGTCTTTTTTCCATTGGACATTCTTTCCTGCTTTGTCGAAGATTAGTTGACCGTAGAGTTGAGGGTCCATTTCTGGGCCCTCTATTCTGTTCCATTGATCTATGTGTCTGTTTCTGTGCCAGTACCATGCTGTCTTGATGATGACAGCTTTGTAATAGAGCCGGAAGTCCGGAAT
>NW_025409555.1:0-13460 GCF_002201575.2 Neomonachus schauinslandi
CTATTCTGTTCCATTGATCTATGTGTCTGTTTTTGTGCCAGTACCATACTGTCTTGATGATGACAGCTTTGTAATAGAGCTTGAAGTCTGGAATTGTGATGCCGCCGGCTTTGCTTTTCTTTTTCAACATTCTTCTGGTATTCGGGGTCTTTTCTAGTTCCATAAATAACTGCCACATTGATATTATAACAGCTTAGTCTAATTGCCTAAACTTGGAAGTAGCCAAGATGTCCTTCAGTAGGGGAATGGATAAATCAACAGTGGTACATCCATCCGATGGAATGTTTTTCAGCACTAAAACGAAATGAACTATCAAGTCATGAAGAGACATGGAAGAAACTTAAGTGCATATTACTAAGTAAAATAAGCCAATCTGGAAAGGCTACATACTGTATGTTTCAAACTATATGACATTTTGGAAAGGTAAAACTATGGAAACAGTGAAAAGATTAGTGGTTGCCAGGGATTGGTGGGGGTAAGGGATGTATAGGTTGAGCACAGATAATTTTTAGAGCAGTTAAAATATTCCTTATGATACAATAATGATCAATACATGTCATTATACATTCATCCAAATCTATAGTATGATAGCTTTTAAAAATTTTTTGTAAAATAATTCTTAGGTATCTGTCATCGCAGTGTTGGAATGTATTGATTATTATTGTTATTTAATCTGCATGCTTCCTAGCTTATGGCATATAGTGTTTGGCTGAAGTAAAGCTGTTACTGTCTTAAAGTTTTTTGTTATATAAGGATACCTTTTCCGGTCTTTTGCTAGAAAGAGAGTAGATTTCTGTTGGGCTTTTTTTGGGGGGTGGGGGGGTCTGTACCTTTTGGCATATTCTGGCTTTCAGTTTATTCAGTGCCACATTTAGGATGTTTGAGGCAATGAGAAACGAAGGGAACTCACCTTCACATTCTTCCTTCAATCCTGAGTTCCTTAGTTAGTCTGCCTTCTTTTCTCTACTTTTCAGAGTGCTTTTATATTTGTTTTATATAAAAGACATTCAGTATTTTTTAGTTCTACTTAGCAGGAAAAATAGAGAGAAGCACATTTACTCCATAGTCCCAGAAATGGAAGCCCATTGTGTCTATTCTGATAATTCTTTTTTTTTTTTAACTCTTTCTTGAAAGATAATATCTGTCCTTAATCTAGTATCTGCCAACATGGTATATGTGAAGATAGGTTTCTTTTATTGTCTACTTGGGAATTGACTGAACCCATTTCTAGCTGCAGGATGGGTAGATACACTGAGTCCCTAGTATAAATTCTGGTATCTAGATTATAGGCCTTTACCAAGTTGGTTGTTTTAGCTAAATTATGATAGAATCGCCTCTTAGCCCCATTTAATTTTCTGGTAATATGAGTTAATGGACTATATATAAGTCTCTCTCTTTTTTTTTTAAGATTTTATTTATTTATTTGAGAGAGAGAGAATGAGAGAGCACATGAGAGGCGGGAGGGTCAGAGGGAGAAGCAGGCTCCCCGCCGAGCGAGCAGGGAGCCTGATGCGGGACTCGATCCCGGGACTCCAGGATCATGACCTGAGCCGAAGGCAGTCACTTAACCGACTGAGACACCCAGGCGCCCTCTCTTTTTTTTTTTTTAAAGATTTTATTTATTTATTTGAGAGAGAGAGAATGAGAGACAGAGAGCATGAGAGGCAGGAGGGTCAGAGGGAGAAGCAGACTCCCTGCTGAGCAGGGAGCCCGATGCGGGACTCAATCCCGGGACTCCAGGATCATGACCTGAGCCGAAGGCAGTCGCTTAACCAACTGAGCCACCCAGGCGTCCAGTCTCTCTCTTTTTTAAAGATTTTATTTATTTATTTGACAGAGAGAGACACAGTGAGAGAGGGAACACAAACAGGGGGAGTGGGAGAGGGAGAAGCAGGCTTCCCGCCGAGCAGGGAGCCCGATGTAGGGCTCGATCCCGGGACCCTGGGATTATGACCTGAGCCGAAGGCAGATGCTTAATGACTGAGCCACCCAGGTGCCCCTATATATAAGTCTCTTAAAAGAAACTTTTAAAGTCTCTTTCAGTCTCTTTTCCCTACCATATAGAACTATGAATCATACCACCAGGATGTTAATATGTGACTTCTAATCCCCGTGTATGCTTTGCCTCCCCTTATTTTCTTGGGTGCTGCATAATATAAAAAGATGTTGGGGAGTCTGAGAAGGGGAAGTGGAAAGTGTATTATGGCTATATCATATCTCCTTTTACTCAGTTCATAAATAATCTTTTTTTTTTTTTTTTCTGGTTGGATGTAGGCATGTTTTTTCCAAGCCAGAGGGTCAGAGTGAGTAAGAAAATTTTCTGCCCTCCAGGTGGGCCATCCTTGTTTTCAGAGTGATGCATGGAGAAGCCATTACTTGCCTTGCTCATTTCAGCTTTGTTGGTTTAATAGTTTAAGTAAATTCCCTCCAAATTTAGACAATAATTAGTCAGTTTTAAATGTTACTGTTTTTAATCTTTTTTTTTTTGATTCCTTATAGGTATTTTAGGAGAAGGGAGTGGCAGCCAGCCTGATGCCATTTAGAACTAAAATCTCCAGATTAAGCTAGTCTTAGAGGAAATTTAAGAGTAAGTCTAAGTGAAAATGAGTTTTTAAAAATTGGTTTGAATGATATAAGTTGTTAAAATAATTTCTTCATTAAAAAATTGTTGACATACAAAAATAATTTTATTGAGTTTTTAAACCTTTTCAAATCTGCAAATCAAGCTCCTCTTCGTATTTGAATAGGTGCCATCTGCTGATCTGTAACTGAGCCAATTTTTGCATTTGGGCCTAAATTTAATACTTAATTCCAATAGATGAAACATGCAGATCATTATAAGCAATGAAGCATTTGTAGATTTTTAATTTAATACTTTGCTAAAACTTATATTTACTTAGTAATTCACATAGAGTTTTTAAAGGTACTTGTTATTAATTACCTACACTACTGTGTCAGTTAAACAAGGAGGTCACTTGAGGAGGTATCAGTTATAGCTGCATTAAAAAATATAAAAAAAAAATCCCAAATTTAGAAGTTTAAAATAGCAGCCAGAGGTTAGAACAGCCTATAACTCAGCTGGGTGGTTTTTGCTGATTTGGACTGGGTTTGGTGAGGCTCCTTCATGTGTCTGTGGTCAGCTGTGAACGGGGTAGGTAACTTTGCTGATCTTGACCTGTTCTCTCATATGTCTGGCTCATTAGACATATCTCTGTTTCATGTGTGTCATCTCCAGTAGGCTAGCTCCGGCATGTGCTTGTGGTAAAAGGGATGTGGAGAGCAAGCACAGAAAGTGTACTGTCTCTCTTGAGGCTTAAGTTTGGAACTGTCAAAGTATCACTTCCTTTCATAAGTCACAAGGGTTGGTAAGAGAGACTCTAGCTGTTGATGAACTGCAAAGTAATATGAAAGGTTGTAGATACAAGGAGGGATATCTACAACTCAATCCACTATTTTTGAAAAGGATGGAATTGGACCAGGACCCTGTTTCATGCCTGTAGACCAGGTTTCTTTTTATTATACTAACTGTTCTTCCTACTTACCTATACTATAAATCTGAGTGGTTATAGGGAGAAAAATGTTTGTGCCTTAGTATATGTCTTGGTCCTCAAGACTGATCTAGAAAGCCGTGATGAATTCACTTTTTATCTTTTGAGTATTAGTACTTCACAAAATCAGTTTTAGAGTATCTGAAGAAAATAGATTTTATATAATGGTAAATGTCTGGTGTTTTCCAAATGTTATCAGTACAGTGAACCTTTGGAAGATTAAGAAGAATTTTTAACATTGCTTTACTCATTTATTTCTTTTGATTATAAATCTCAGGGAACTAGAATGAAGTATCAGGATTGTATCATGGTCTTAAGTTCACTTTACATCCTATATCCTAAAAACATTATTACTATTTAGAAGTGATTCTTTTTGGAAAGCAAGTTACAGGGTCAGATATAAAACTTCAAGGTGTGTTTTACCTCATGTTGAAATTTTTATTAGAGCCTACTCACCCCTCATTGTTGCCCTTGCCTTAATGGACCTGGAGATATATGAAAAGATAAAATTGTCATGAATTTGTGGCAGCTTCAAGTTGTCCTGTTTGTTTGTTGCCAAATCTTTCTATGCCAGTTCCAAAATGCCCTCCTGCCAAAATTAGGCTTGGAAAAATAACATTTCATATATGACATATGTTTAAAATTAGCAGGAAATGCAGCCAAGATTTGGAAATTAACAAGGAAAAAGTTAGTTCTGAAAACATTTGGGAGCCAAGGAGGAGTGTTTGGCTTAAAACATTAGGCCATTTCATTGTTTAGTAAATTATTTTTTAAAAGCCCCAGAAGGGGCGCCTGGGTGGCTCAGTTGGTTAAGCGACTGCCTTCGGCTCAGGTCATGATCCCAGGGTCCTGGGATCGAGTCCCGCATCGGGCTCCCGGCTCGGCGGGGAGCCTGCTTCTCCCTCTGGCCCTCCCCCCTCTCATGCTGTTTCTCTCTCGCGCGCGCTCTCAAATAAATAAATAAATAAAATCTTTAAAAAATAAAAATAAATAAAAAATAAAAAAAATAAACTCTTCAACTGAACCCTGCCTTTAAAAAAAAAAAAAAAAAAAATAAAAGTCCCAGAAGGAACAACCTTAACATTTCTTTCTTTTAGTATATATGAACAATTCTTATTTAAAAACTCACTGTCACAAATTAAATGAGTAGTCTAAATGTACAATGTATAGGGTAACTGATATTCTGATAAGCTCTTAAATTTTATTTTGTATAAATTTTTTGGAAATTAAATCATATGCTTCAGTTTTTCCATATGTGAGAGGGATTTCTATTGATCTGCTACCTGCAAAAGTAGACAGGGATTGCTAAAGGGATCCAGAACAAGAATTAAACCATCCTTCTTTTTTTTTTTTTAAGATTTTATTTATTTATTAGCGCAATCAAGAGAGCATAAGCAGGGGTAGTGACAGAGGGAGAGGGAGAAGCAGACTCTCTGCTGAGCAGGGAGCCTGACACGGGGCTCGATCCCAGGACCCTGAGATCATGACCTGAGCCGAAGGCAGACACTTAACCGGCTGAGTCACCCAGGTGCCCCCAAACCATCCCTCTTTAATAGTGGTTTTTAATGTAGAGCACTATTTAGACATGACTTCTTGAGAAGTACATTGTAACGTCTATGCTAAATATGGAATTAATTAATCTAAGGCAAGGAACATTCACTAGGCAATGTCTGTAGAAGATAGTGAGATGCTAAAGAGGAATAGAGAAAATTTGTAAACTGTGGTCCCTGGCCACAGGAAACTTAAAATGTAATTGAGAACAGAATTTTTTAAATGGGAGGTATAGGCATACCTTGAAGATATCGTGGGCTTGGTTCTAGACCACTGCAAAAAAGTGAATATTGCAATAAAGTGAGTCAAATGAATTTTCTGGTTTCCTAGTGCATATAAAACTTATGTTTATACTATACCATAGTCTATTAAGTGTGCAATAGCATTATGTCTAAAAGCAATGTACATACCTTAAGTTAAAAAATGCCAGCTATCATCTGAGTTTTCAGCGAGTCATAATCTTTTTGTTGGTGGATGGTCTTGCCTCGATGTTGATGGCTGCTGACTGATCAGGGTGGTGGTTGCTAAAGGTTGGGCTGGCTGTGACAGTTTCTTAAAATAAGGCAACAATGAAGCTTGCTGCATCAGTTGACTTCCTTTCATGAATGACTTCTGTAGCAGGCAGTGCTGTTTGATAGCATTTTACCTACAGTAGAACTTCTTTCAAAATTGGAGTCAGTCTTCTCAAACCCTGCCACTGCTTTATCAACTAAATTTATGTAATATTCTAAATGTTTTGTTGTCATTTCAACAATCTTCCTAGCATCTTCACCAGGAGTAGATTCCATCTCAAGAAATGACTTTCTTTGCTCATACCTAAGAAGCAACTCCTCATCTGTTACAGTTTTATCATGAGATTGCAGCAATTTAGGCCCATTTTCAGGCTCCGCTTCTAATTCTAGTTCTCTTGCTCTTTCCACCACATCTGCAGTTACTTCCTCCACTGAAGTCATGAGCCCTTCAAAGTCATCCATGAGGGTTGGAATCAACTTCTAAACTCCTGTTAATGTTGATATTTTGACTTCTTCCCATGAATCATGAATGATCTTAGTGGCCTCTGGAGTGGTGAATCCTTTCCAGAAGGTTTTCAGTTTACTTTACCTGGATCCATCAGAGGAATCACTGTGGCAGCTGCAGCCTTATGAAATGTATTTCTTAAATAATAACACTTGAAAGTTGAAATTGCTCCTTGATCCATGGGCTACAGAATGATGTACTAGCAGGCATGGGAACATTAATCTTGTTGTACATATCCATCAGAGTGATGGATGATGAGGTACATTGGTTCTTGGGTGACCAGCTACATTGTCAATGAACAGTAATATTTTGAAAGGAATCTTTTTTTCCTTGAGCAGGTCTTAACAGTGGGCTTAAAATAATCAGTAAACCATCTTGTAAACAGGTGTCCTGTCATCTAGGCTTTGTTTTCCCATTTATAGAGCACAGGCAGAGAAGATTTAGCATAATTCTTAAGGGCCCTAGGATTTTCAGAATGGTAAATGAGCACTGGCTTTAACTTAAAGTCTCTAGCTGCATTAGCCTCTAAAAGGAGAGTTAGCCTGTTCTTTGAGGCTCTGAAGCCAGGCATTGACTTCTCCTCTCTAGCTATGCAAATCCTAGATCACATCTTCTTCCAGTAGAAGGCTGTTTCAACTACATTGCAAATCTGTTGTTTAGTGTAGCCACCTTCATTAATTATCGTAGCTAGATCTTGTGGATAACTTGTTGCAATTTCTACATCAGTACTTGCTGCTTTACCTTGCACTTTTATTTTATGTGGATGGTTTCTCTAAGTTTCATGAAGCAATCTCTGCTAGCTTCAGACTTCTCTTCTGCAGCTTCCTCACCCCCCACAGGCTTCATAGAATTGAAGAGTTAGGACCTTGCCCTGGATTAGGCTTTGGCTTGAGGGAATGTTGTAGCTGTTTTGTTTCTGTTTTGTTTTACCATTTGTGTACTCACTGGAGTAGTACTTTTAATTTCTTCAAGAACTTTTTTTTGCATTCACAAATTGGCTAACTGAAACAGGAGGCTGAGCCTTTCTAGGCTTTCAACATACTTTGCTCACTGGGCTTAATCATTTCTACCTTTTGATTTAAGGTGAGAGACATATGGCTCTTCCTTTCACTTGAACATTGAGAGGCCATTGTAGGGTTATTAATTGGTCTAATTTTAATATTGGTGTGTCAGAGAGTAGGATGGCCTGAAGGGAGGGAGAGAGACAGGAGAATGACTGGTTGATGAAGTCAAAATACATACAACACTTATTAAGTTTGCCATTTCATATGGGTGCAGTTCATGGTGCCCCAAAACAATTACAATAGTAACATCAAAGGTCACTGATCACAGATCACCACAATAAATACAATAATAATGAAAAAGTTTGAAGTATTATGAGAATTACCAAAATGTGCCACAGAGACATGAAGTGAGGACATGCTGTTGGAGAATTAGCATTGATAGACTTGCTCCATGCAGGGTTGCCACAAACTTTCAATCTGTACAAAATGCAGTATCTACGAAATACAGTAAAGGGAAGTACAATAAAAAGCGGTTTGCCTGTGTTGTTCTTGTCAGGGTCCCATTTATAGGAACTTGGATTCCTTTGGAGTCTTAGAGCAATTTATAAGAAGACAAAGGCTTGTCTGGGTTAAGAATCTCACAGTTGATTTGTTGATTTCCTGATTTCTGACTGAACCCATAGACATGAAGCCATATGTGTTTTCAACCTAACTCAAAATTACACATTTTGAATAGGCTTTTGTAAATTAAAGGGAAAATCTGTTCTGTCATTATGGTGTTTTGCATTGTCTTCCTAGTTGTCTCTTCCCATCATTGTAAGATGGGGTTATCAAGGGGGGGCGGAGCAAGATGGCGGAGGAGTAGGAGACCTGTATTTCGTCTCCTCTCAGGAATTCAGCTGGATAGGGATCAAACCATTCTGAACACCTACAAACTCAACAGGAGATTGAAGAAAAGAAGAGCAACAACTCTCTCATCAGAAAAGCGACCACTTTCTGGAAGGTAGGACATGCGGAGAAGTGAATCCGAGGCGATATTTGGGAGGATAGACGGCGGGGGAGGGGCCTCCGTCGGCCGCTTCTGGCAAGTGATAGAGCCGCGGAGCACAAAATCAGAACTTTTAAAAGTCTGGTCCGCCGAGGGACGTCACTCTGGTGGCTAAGCGGGGGGTGGAACCCTCCGGGACAGTGTGGTCTCAGGACCCTCGGGGTCACAGAAAGACCAGGGGTGCCTGAGTGCGGCAGAGCTCCCAGGTATCGGAGCAGGGAAACCGGCTGCAGAGGCGGAGCCCAGGCGCGGGCTCTCAGCTCGGGGTTGCCATAAACCGTGATCCGCGGCACAGTCGGGCCCCTGCTCCTCCAGCAGGGACCCAACAAGCGGCAGATCCGGAGAGACTCACCTTCCTCCCCTGGGAGGAGCTGCGTGGGAGTGCACTGCAGGGATCTGCTGGGTTTGGAGACTCCACCCGGGGTCAGGTGCCAGAGATAGAAACGCGCGGTCACAGGCCGGGTGAGCACGGAGTGCGGCCGGAGACCGGGGAGACGGGAGTGACTGATGGCTTTTCTCTGGGGGCTCACTGAGAAGCGGGGCCCCGAGTTTTCGGCTCCTCCGCGGCGGAGATTGGGAGGCCGCCATTTTCACTCTCCGCCTCCAAAGCTGTACGGAAAGCTCGCAGGGAACAAAAGCCCTGGAGAGCAAACCCGAGCAGATTACTTAGCTGGGAGGGGGCAAGGGCGGGGCAATTCCACCTCCGGCAAAGACATTTGGAAACCACGGCAACAGGCCCCTCCCCAGAAGATCAGCGAGAACAGCCAGCCAAGACCAAGTTTACCGATCTATGAGAACGGCAGAAATCCAGCGCTAGGGGACTACTGCACATAGAATTCATGGCTTTTTTACCATGATTCTTTAGTCTTTCAAAGTTAATTTTTTTTTTAACTGTCTTTTTTTCTTTTTTTTCTTTTTGAATTTTTCTTTTTCCCTTTTTCAACCAACATCTTATCAATCCTTTTTTTAAAAAAAACATTTTTATTTTTCATTTTTTGAGTCATATTCTATCCCTTCATAGTAGTTACCCGTATTTTTGGCTTATATATATAAGTTGTTCTCTCTTTAAAATTTTGAGATAGTTTCTTCTAACAGATTAAAATACACCCTAAATCTCTAGTATATGGTGTTTTCTATTCCCCTGCCTGATCACATCCTCTCCCTTTTTTTTAAATCCTCTTCTTTCTTTTTTCAAACAACTTATATCAATTCCTTTTATAAAATTTTCTGTAATTTCCATCTTTACAGTCATATTCCATCCCTTCATCATATCAACCCTTATTTTTGTACATATATAAGTTTTTCTTTCTTTAAAATTTTGGGAGGCACTTTCATCTAAAAGACCAAAATACACCCCAAATCTAGTGTGTGGCACTGATCTATATACCAGCCTGATCATATTTGATCACATTCTGGTTTTTTTTATTGTTGTTGTTGTTATTTTGTTTTGTTTGTTTTTGTTTTTATCTTTATCTTTTTTTTCTTTTTCTTTTTTCTCTCTTTCCCTTTCTTTTCCCACTGCTTCAGGTCTTTTCTGATTTGTTTAGAGTATATTTTCTGGGGACGTTGTTACTCTGCTAGCATTTTGTTCTCTCATTAATCTATTCTCCTCTGCACAAAATGACAAGACGGAAAAAATCACCTCAACAAAAAGAACAAGAGGTAGTACCGACTGCCAGGGACCTACTCAATATGGACATTAGTACGATGTCAGATCTAGAGTTCAGAATCATCACTTTAAATATACTAGCTGGGCTTGAAAAAAATATGGAAGTTATTAGAGAAACCCTTTCTGGAGAAGTAAAAGAACTAAAATCCAACCAAGTAGAAATCAAAAAGGCTATTAATGAGGTGCAATCAAAAATGGGGACGCTAACGGCTAGAATAAATGAGGCAGAAGAGAGAATCAGTAATATAGAAGATGAAATGATGGAAAATAAAGAAGCTGAGAAAAAGAGAGATAAACAACTACTGGATCACGAGGGCAGAATTCGAGAGATAAGCGATACCATAAGACGAAACAACATTAGAATAATTGGGATCCCAGAAGAAGAAAGAGAGAGAGGGACAGAGGTATAATGGAGCAAATTATAGCAGAGAACTTCCCTAATTTGGGAAAGGAAACAGGCATCAAAATCCAGGAAGCACAGAGAACCCCTCTCAAAATCAATAAAAATAGGTCAACACCCCGACATCTAATAGTAAAACTTACGAGTCTCATAGACAAAGAGAAAATCCTGAAAGCAGCTCGGGAGAAGAGATATGTAACCTACAAGGGTAGAAACATTAGATTGGCAACAGACCTATCCACAGAGACCTGGCAGGCCAGAAAGGACTGGCAGGATATATTCAGCGCACTAAATGAGAAAAATATGCAGCCAAGAATACTCTATCCAGCTAGGCTGTCATTGAAAATTGAAGGAGAGAGAAAAAGCTTCCAGGACAAACAAAAACTAAAGGAATTTGCAAACACAAAACCAGCCCTACAAGAAATCTTGAAAGGGGTCCTCTAAGCAAAGAGAGAGCCTAAAAGCAACATAGACCAGAAAGGAACACAGACAATATACAGTAACAGTCACCTTACAGGCAATACAATGGCACTAAATTCCTATCTTTCAATAGTTACCCTGAATGTAAATGGGCTCAATGCCCCAATCAAAAGACACAGGCTATCAGACTGGATTAAAAAACAAGACCCATCGATATGCTGTCTGCAAGAGACTCATTTTAGAACGAAAGACAACCCCAGATTGAAAGTGAGGGGGTGAAAAACCATTTACCATGCTAATGGACACCAAAAGAAAGCTGGGGTGGCAATCCTTATATCAGACAAATTAGATTTTAAACCAAAGACTGTAATAAGAGATGAGGAAGGACATTATATCCTACTTAAAGGGTCTATCCAACAAGAAGATCTAACAATTGTAAATATCTATGCCCCTAACATGGGAGCAGCCAATTATATAAGGCAATTAATAGCAAAAGCAAAGAAACACATTGACAACAATACAATAATAGTGGGGGACTTTAACACCCCCCTCACTGAAATGGACAGATCGTCTAAGCAAAAGATCAACAAGGAAATAAAGACTTTAAATGACACACTGGACCAAATGGACTTCACAGACATATTCAGAACATTCCATCCCAAAGCGACGGAATACACATTCTTCTCTAGTCCCCATGGAACATTCTCCAGAATAGATCACATCCTAGGTCATAAATCAGGTCTCAACCAGTACCAAAAGATTGGGATCATTCCCTGCTTATTTTCAGACCACAATGCTTTGAAACTAGAACTCAATCACAAGAGGAAAGTCGGAAAGAACTCAAATACATGGAGGCTAAAGAGCATCCTACTGAAGAATGAATGGGTCAACCAGGAAATTAAAGAAGAATTAAAAAAATGCATGGAAACCAATGAAAATGAAAACACAACTATTCAAAATCTTTGGGATGCAGCAAAGGCAGTCCTAAGAGGAAAGTATATAGCAATACAAGCCTTTCTCAAGAAACAAGAAAGGTCTCAAGTACACAACCTAATCCTACACCTAAAGGAGCTGGAGAAAGAACAGCAAATAAAGCCCAAACCCAGCAGGAGAAGAGAAATCATAAAGATCAGAGCAGAAATCAATGAAATAGAAACTAAAAGAACAGTAGAACAGATCAACGAAACTAGGAGCTGGTTCTTTGAAAGAATTAACAAGATTGATAACCCCCTGGCCAGACTTATCAAAAAGAAAAGAGAAATGACCCAAATCAACAAAATCATGAATGAAAGAGGAGAGATCACAACCAACACCAAAGAAATACAAACAAGTCTAAGAACATATTATGAGCAACTCTGTGCCAGCAAATTAGATAACCTGGAAGAAATGGAGGCATTCCTAGAGATGTACCAACTACCAAAACTGAACCAGGATGAAATAGAAAACCTGAACAGACCTATAACTGCTAAGGAAATTGAAGCAGTCATCAAAAATCTCCCAAAAAACAAAAGCCCAGGGCCAGGTGGCTTCCCAGGGGAATTCTACCAAACATTTCAAGAAGAATGAATACCTATTCTTCTGAAACTGTTCCAAAAAATAGAAATGGAAGGAAAACTTCCAAACTCATTTTATGAGGCCAGCATTACCTTGATCCCAAAACCAGACAAAGACCCCATCAAAAAGGAGAATTACAGACCAATATCCCTGATGAACATGGATGCAAAAATTCTCACCAAAATCCTAGCCAATAGGATCCAACAGTACATTAAAAGGATTATTCACCATGACCAAGTGGGATTTATCCCTGGCCTCAAGGGTTCAACATCCACAAATCAATCAATGTGATACAATACATTAACAAAAGAAAGAACAAGAATCATATGATCCTCTCAATAGATGCAGAAAAAGCTTTTGACAAAGTACAGCATCCTTTCTTGATCAAAACTCTTCAGAGTATAGGGATAGAGGGTACATACCTCAATATCCTAAAAGGCATCTATGAAAAACCTACAGCGAATATCATTCTCAATGGGGAAAAACTGAGAGCTTTCCCCCTAAGGTCAGGAACGCGGCAGGGATGTCCACTATCACCACTGCTATTCAACATAGTATTAGAAGTCCTAGCCACAGCAATCAGACAACAAAAAGAAATCAAAGGCATCCAGATTGACAAAGAAGAAGTCAAACTCTCACTGTTTGCAGATGATATGATACTTTATGTGGAAAACCCAAAAGACTTCACCCCAAAACTGCTAGAACTCATACAGGAATTCAGTAAAGTGGCAGGATATAAAATCAATGCACAGAAGTCAGTGGCATTCCTATACACCAACAACAAGACAGAAGAAAGAGAAATTAGGGAGTCGATCCCATTTACAATTGCACCCAAAACCATAAGATACCTAGGCATAAATCTAACCAAAGAGACAAAGGATCTGTACTCAGAAAACTGTAAAATACTCATGAAAGAAATTGAGGAAGACAAAGAAATGGAAAAACGTTCCATGCTCATGGATTGGAAGAACAAATATTGTGAAGATGTCAATGCTACTTAGAGCAATCTACACATTCAATGCAATCCCCATCAAAATACCATCCACTTTTTTCAAAGAAATGGAACAAATCATCCTAAAATTTGTCTGGAACCAGAAAAGATCCCGCATAGCCAGAGGAATGTTGAAAAAGAAAAGCAAAGCCGGCGGCATCACAATTCCGGACTTCGAGCTCTATTACAAAGCTGTCATCATCAAGACAGCATGGTACTGGCACAAAAACAGACACATAGATCAATGGAACAGAATAG
>NW_025409556.1:0-13459 GCF_002201575.2 Neomonachus schauinslandi
CAAGTGCCCCTCCAGTGACGCTCCAAGTGACTCTCCAGTGACCCTCCAGGGACCCTCCATGTGCCCCTCCATGTGACCCGCTAAATTTCTTCATGTCAGCTTCGGAGCTTGAGGTAGCAGGAAGACAAGAGAGGTCGTGTGTGAAGCCCCATTGGTGGACCTGGCCCTCGGCAGAGGTCAGCTCGGCCTGGTCAGGCAGGAGAGTGGGGGGAGGGGTCAAGTCTGTGCTGTACGTGGATGGGCCTGCAGGGCAAGTGGTCACGATGAAGCCCAGCCCTCCCAGTTGCTCTTCCCTGAGGCCGGTGGCTCCTCACAAAGGACTGACGTGCCCAGGCCAGCAGCCCAGGGCCCTGCACCCAGAGAGCCAGCGGGTCAACGCTGTCTTGAATGGGGCGGCACTTCCAGTCCGCAGAGCTTCCTTCACGTGGCTATACCCCAGCAGTGCACGGACGCCTCGGACCTGAGGTTCAATGCCCCGCCTCTCAGGGCACTTTGAAAACCCCGCAGGGCCCTCCCAGAGGCAGAGGAGACCCCGCCTGTCATCCTCCCGGCCCGGGCGCCCTCACAGCCATGGCAATGCAGGGGCGGCCACAGGGCGCAGGTGAGGAGACCCCCGGCTGCACGGGCCCTGGGGCCGCAGCCCTCCAGCAGCCACCCCTGGAGCAGCCAGACAAGCCCAGAGACCCTTGGAGGCTGGGGGCAGCCAGGTCCTCTCCAGCCGGCTCCCCTGGGAGAATGTGAGGACAGCTATTCCACTTCTACGTCCCACAGGGGGCTGGGGAGCCTAGCAGGACCTGGCAGACAGCAGAGGCCCAACAAAAGCATTCTTCCAAACCTGGGTCCTAACACCAAGGCTCACCCAAGAGAGCCTGCATCCCGGCGGTGCCCAGGAGTGCCCAACAGTCCTTCCTCCAACAAGCAGCCCTAGCGCCAAATTTGTGCGCCCTCCACAGGCCCCCAGGGTGGCAGAGTCCCCCAGCTGGGGGTTGGTGTCCAGTGGTTGGAAGGGGAGGATGGAGGCAGTTATGGACTGAATGGTGCCCACCCCCAAAATCATATGTGGAAGCGCTGACCCCCAGCACCTCAGAATGCAGCTATATTTGGAGACAGGGTCTTTAAAAAGGTAATAAAGTTTGTCTCTCCCACCACTTCCCCCCTTCATTTTTCCCTTCCTACTATCTTCGAACCCTGAGAGACTATGGACTCTGAGAAACAAACTGAGGGTTCTGGAGGGGAGGGGGTGGGGAGATGGGTTAGCCTGGTGATGGGTATTAAAGAGGGCACGTTCTGCATGGAGCACTGGGTGTTATATGCAAACAATGAATCATGGATCACCACATCAAAAACCAATGATGTATTGTATGGTGACTAACATAACATAATAAAATAAAATTTAAAAAATAATTAACAGTCATTAACAATGAATTTTAAAGCCTTTTAAAATAAAAGTATCTATTTTGAAAAAAAAAAAGGTAATAAAGTTAAAATTATGTCTGTTGTAGGGTGACCCTAATCTCCTCTGACTGGTGTCCTTATAGTGAGAGGAAAGCAGGACACAGACATGCACAGGGACAAGCATGTGAGGACACAGGGAGAAGGCAGCATCCACACGCCCAGGAGAGAGGCCTCAGGAGGAACCAGCCCTGTGAACGCCTTGACCTGCGACGTCTAGCCTCCAGCATGTCCTCTGAACCACCCTGTTCTGTGGTGCACGTTCTGGCTGCCCAAGCTGATGGAAGAGTATCCTAAGGTGCTGGGGCCTCTGAGACACATGGGGCTGTGAGGACCGAGGGACAGGTTGCCCCAACTGAAGTTGGTCCAGACACCCCAATACTTTCATCCTCACACCCACAGCAGAGAAGTGACCAGAGACCCTCCACTCACAGCCAAGGCCCAGGAAGGTGCCTTTGCCAGGCCCTGGTCCTGACCGGGGGCCTAGGAGATCACCTGTCCTCAAGACCTCAGGAGAGATAGCAACCTGATGGCTCCACTGGGGGCAGGGGTTGTGTGTGCGTCAAATCACCTCCCAAATAAACAGATTCCCCGGAATCCACACAGCTGCATGGGCCCCCCTCTCTATCCAACCTGCTGCCCTGACTGTCTTGAAATTCCTACTTTTGAACAAGGGACCTGTGTTTTCATTTTGCACCAGGCTCTGCAGATTCTATAGCTGTCCTGCCCAGATGGAATCCTTGCCTCAGGCTCTGCGTTTGGGGAAACCAGCTGCTGGCCCCTTCACGGGAGGAGACCGAGACCTCCCGGGGGAGGTCTGAGGGCTGGAGGGTCTGGGAGCCCAGCCCGAGCCCCAGCCCCTCCCCTGGAGGCTCTGTCCAGGCTTCATTCCACAAATACCGGCGGGCACCTCCTGCGGTGTTCTCCATGCCCTCAAAGAGCCAAAGGTAAAGGTACACAGGTAAACAGATTATTTTAATCAAGTGCGACAGTGCCGCGCGGTGTGGGCGGCGGGCGGGCTGGGCGCCTGGGGTGCGCGGCCCGGGCCGAGAGAGGCGCCTGCTCCGGCACCTGCGGCCCTGCGCGCTCCGTGGGCGGACGCGGCTCTTCCCCCGGCCGGAGGGGACACGCAGGAGGCACGCGGCCCCCAGGATTGGAACAAACACGTTTATTGCAGGAAAGGCGCGGCGCGCGCCGGGGCAGGCTCACCAGGCGAAGAGCGGCTTGTGGTCCTCCTTGGAGAGCTCGCACAAGCAGGTGAGCAGCAGAAGCGAGTCGCCCAGGAACTTGGGGGGCACCACGTCGATGACCAGCTTGCGCAGCGCTGCCGGGCTGCTGTGCAGCGGGTTGGCGCGCAGGTCGGGCCGCTGCTTCAGGATGCCGTAGGTGTTGATGAGGAACTCGCTGAACACCGGGTGCACGTCCCGGTTGTAGCCCAGCCTCTCCAGGCGCGCCGTGAGCATCAGGTAGCGGTGCGTCAGCTCGCGCAGCTTCTTCTCGTCCACCGACCCGTCCAGGGACTTGATGGACGTCTGGGGGCACAGCGACCAGGTTTCCGTGGAGGAGGCCGCTGACACAGGGACGCGCGCCCAGAGCCGAGCCCCCAGCCTGGCAGAGCGCAGTGTCCCGGGTGCCCCCCAGCAGACAGTATCCGGGACCAGAGCAGGGAGCTCCGCCCCTAGCGCACAGGCCGGATCGCGCAAGGCTCTGTGGCCCCGGGAGCCACGCCAAGACTGTCCCAGGCCACAGAGCGGCTGGGTGCCAACAGAGACGCTCCCGGCAGCGGGCTCATCACCCTCTGTCACACCTGGGCCTCCACAGTCCTCAGCTGTGCGAGCACCACGGGTGATGGGGCAGCAAGGGGACCCTTCCCCCAGGGCAGCAAGGGGGGCCCCGTGGCAAGGGAGGGGACCCGGAGTCAGTGGGAGGACCCAGGGCAGGGAGGGATGCCAGGGTCCACAGCAGGGAGGGGATCTGGGGCAGGGAGGGGACCCCAGGACATAGAGGCATACCTGCTTGATCTTCTCAGGGATGTTGGACACAGTGAAACCGTACAGCCGGGTCACCCCCGGGAAGACATAGGCCAGGATGCGCCGGTCCAGCTGGAAGGCGATCTCCCCGACTATGCGCCCATCCTTCTCAGTGCTGGAGAAGCTCTGGATCTCTGTGAGGAGTGGAGGTAGTGAGATGGGCCATGGGTCCCAGGACATGGACGGTCAGGGGCCACCTGCCTTCCCCCTGCTGGCGCCCCGGGATCCATTTTAGGGAAAGGACCAACCTAAACGCAGCCCCTGCAGGTTTGGGGTGACGCCGCTGGGGCCCTCCCCTCCATCATTGCTTCCCCTACCCCCAACGGTGAGGGTAAATACAAATGGAGAAGAAAACTTTGACTTTTCTGTTGCCAAAAGGGAGAGAGACCTGTCCTCTTCTCCCTCTTAGAGCAACCTGAGTAACCGATGATCCTAAGTCCTCTCTCTCTGCCCCTTTGAGATGGGCAGAAATGTCTTTAAAAGCTTGTTTTTACAGCCCAGATTGTCTTGTCCCCCAGCACCAGGGGAGTCTGCCCAGGCACCTGGGTCAAGGGTGACCTCTGCTTATCACACAGGCCCCACCCCTATGACCAGGTATGAGGGCGGGGTGCCAGTTAACTTGGGAACGCATAAGTAACCCAGGTCACGGGTCCAGGCTGCCTGGCTGTCTTGGCAGCCCGGGCATTGCAGGCTGGTTTCATGGGTACTTGATAATAAAAATCTTCCCCACGTTTGCGGAGAGGATTGCTGGGTTGGCAGGAGATCCTATTTTTAATGATCTCCCTGACGTTACCGGACACATCACCCACTCTCCCCTCCCAAACCTGCTTCCCAACCTGCCCCCCCACGGCAGCCTCTGTGCATTAAATAGCAGGTATGCACCAGCACCCTTCGGAACCATGTGCTCTCCGAAAACACCCGGTCAGATGCTTCTGACACTGAGAGATCCAAAGTGAGCTGAGCCTGCGTCAGAGTCAGGCAGAGCCTCCGCACCGGAGACCCTCCATCCGACGGCGCCCCAGACTCCTGCTACCTCCACATTCTGCTCTTTCATCCCGAGAGACAGTAACAGCCCCATTTGCAGAGCCTTTCCTAAAGCCCCCGGGGCCTTTCCGAACCTGAGCATGATGCAAACCCTCCAGGGCATCGACTGGGTGCAGCCTGCAGGGTCCATCCGGTGGGCAGGCTGTGCATGCTTGGGCTGGGTGACCCAACACTCAGGACACCCCACAGCAGCCCTGGAGAACCCCCTGCACAGCCATCTGTGCCGTGAATGCTGCGGGGCTCCAGGACCAGCTCTGCCTGTGGCCGTGGGCAGGTGTTTGCCCTCCTTGGCCCCATCCTGTGCCTGGGTCCACCTAACCACTCGACCCAGAAAGCTGCCAGGTCCCTCACACCACAGGAGAATGGTGGCCTCTCCCAGCACGTAACAGCCCGTCAGCACGGGCTTATCAGCTCCTTTGAGGGCAGGCCGCTGACATAGGGCCATCAGATGGCCACGGAGGATAGGCCCGGGGGGCACTGTGCTTTCGCTCCTTCAGCCACGCACCTCGGGCACTGAGCGCCGCGGGCACTGAACAGGGAGCGTGGCTCTGCAGGTAGGGATGGGGAGCAGGAGGGGCTGCAAGGGTGTGGGTGCCCCAGGCAGAGGGCCCCGCCTGAGCCACACGGCCCAGAGCCACATGCTCCCCCACAGAACCCCATGAGGGCCTTGGAGCTGGGGGGCGGCCCAAGGCCAAAGGGTCACAGGGTGGGGGAAGCAGGATATGAGCTGAGGCAGAGCAGGTTTCTGAGGCGGAGGAGAAATGCTGGTGTGAAATGCTGGGGAGACGGGGCCACGGAGCTGGAGCCTCAGGACAGGCCGTGGCTCCCAACACAGCCTTGGACCTTACTTAAAATTTTTCTGAGACATAATCACAGAGTATAAAATTCACGCTCTTCAAGTATGCGATTCAGATGTTTTTCTATATTCACAGAGTTGTACAGCCGTCACCACAACTAAATTCCCAAACAAAACAAAACCCTGTACCCACTAGCAGTCACACGGCGCTCTCCCACAGCCCCTGCAAACACCAACGTACGTCCTGTCCCTGGGACACATCTATGCTGGACATGTCCCACCAGCGCCGTCAGGCAGCATGTGGCCCTGCATCTGGCCCCACACTGCTGTTCCCGAGGTCCGTCCACACTGCAGCCGCGTTGGCACTGAGCTCCTACCTACGCTGAGTAGCACCGCATCGTGTGCAGGGACCGCATTCCGGTTGTGCCTTTGTCCGCTGACAGGCTTGGGGGCTATTATGAATAATGCCGCCATGAACATTCATATAAAAAACTTTGTGTGGTCAAGTGTTCTCAATTGCTTTAGATACATACCTAGGAGTGGAATTCTGGGACGCATGGTAATTCTGTGTTTAATTTTTGATGCAATGCCAAACTGTTTCCACGGCGACAACATATATGCGTTCCAATGTCTCCACATCCTCACGAATGCCTGTGTTTGTCCCTCGTTTTTATGACAGCCATCCTAGTGGGCATGCAGTGGTGTCTCATTGTGGTTTATATTGATAAATATGATATTGAGCATCTGTTCATGTGCTTGTTCTCCTTTTGTATGTCTTCTCTGGGGAAATGTTCCTTTGAGTTCTTTGCCCATTTTTAATTGGATTGTTTGTCTTTCTACTGCTGAGTTGTGGAGAGTTCTTATATATCCTGGATACTAGTCCCTTATCATCTGTTTGACAAATATTTTCTCCCACTCTGTGGGTTGAATTCATTTTCTTGAATTCAATTTCTTTGAAATACGTAAGTTTTTACTTTTGATAAAGCCCAGACTATATACTTTTCCTTTTGTTGCTCATGCTTTTGGTGTCACATCTAAAAATCTCTTGCCAAATCCAAGGTCATATGTTTTATCTCTGAGTTTTCCTCTAACAGTTTTATGTCTTGAGCTCTTTTAGATTTTTTACATTTGAGTTAATGTCTTGAGCTCTTTTAGATTTTCTACATTTTGAGTTAATTTTTGTTTGTGGTGTGAGGGCCAACTTCATTCTCATGGATGTGTTTGTCCACTTGCTCCAGCACCATTTGTTGCAGACTATTCTCTCTCCATTGAATTGTCTTGGTGTCCTTGTTGCATATTAAACCTATAAATGCTTGGGCTTATTTCTGGACTCTCAATTCTACTCCACTGATCTCTGTACGTCTGTCCTTAAGACTGCCACACTGTCTGCATTACTGTAGCTTTATAGTAAGTTTCAGAACTGGAAAGTGTGAGTCCTCCAATTTTGCTCTCCTTTCTCAAGATTGTTTTGCCTCTTCTGGGTCTCTTACATTCCACCTGAATTTCAGGATGATTTTGGCAATTTCTGCAAGGAAGCCGGCTGGAATTTTAACAGGGATTTGTGTTGAATTTGCAGATCAATTTGGAGAGTGCTGCCATCTTAATAATATGAAGTCATCTGGCCCATGAACACAAGACATTTTTCTACTTATTTGAGTTCTCTTCACTTTCTTTCAAAAGTGCATTGTAGTTTCAGTGTGTTCCTTCCCTGATCACTTTGCAAAGCTGTAGAAGCTACCTGGGAGTTAGGGCTGAGAACCAGACTGACTGTCCAGCAACACATCAAGGCACATGAGGGGCATGAGGCGCAGGGTGCAAACTCCCTTCTACATTAATATACCTCTCTCACCAGGAATCAGCCTTTCTTCTCACCCCTGTCTTTAATGCATAAATTAGATGGAAGAAGTGATATACACCTAAGATGTTCTAGAAATCATTTCTAGTCCAAACTGGGCCTTCTAAGATCCAGCCAAAATCTATTCTTCAAGGAAAAAAGTCAATAAAATTGACAAACCTCCAGCCAGACATATTAGGGAAAAAGAGAAAGAAGATAAACACTACCACTATCAGAAAATGGAGATGGTATCACCGCAGATCCTACAGATGTTAAAAGGATAATAATGGAACATTAGGAACAATTTTATGCTAATAAATTTGACAAGATAGATGAAATGGACCAATTCCTTAAAAAACACAAAAGTTCACTATTGAGAGTGAAGGCCAAAGTTCCCTCAAGAAGAAATAGATAATTTGAATAGCCGTGTATCAACTAAGGAAATTGTTTTCAGCAGGGGAAACATTCCTACAAAGAAAATTAAAGGCTCAGGTGGTTTCAGTGGTGAGTTTTACCAAATGTCTAAAGAGTAAATAATACCAATACTGTAAAAACTCTTCTAGATAATTAAAAAGGATGGAGCACTTTCCACCTCATTCACTGAAGTCAACATTAACCTGGTACCAAAACCAGAAAATGACATTTAAAAAAAGCTATAGCCCAATATCCTTCACAGACAGTAAAAATTCTCAACAAAAGTTTAGGAAATTAAATCCAACAATACAAAAAAGTATAATATCTCAGGAATGCAAGGTTGGTTTATAATTCAAAAATAAATCAATGCAGTGTGCCTGGCTGGCTCAGTCAGTAGAGCATGTGACTCTTGATCTCAGGGTTGTGAGTTCAAGCTCCACATTGGGTGTAGAGATTACTTAAAAATAAGAAAATCTTTTTTAAAAAATCAATGTAATTAACCATATTAGCAGAAATAGACTACAAATAAAAACGAAATGCTCATCCTAATAGATGCAGAAAAAGCACTTGACAAAATCCATATCCATTCATTATAACTCTTAGAAAACTAGGTATTAAAGGGAGCTTCCTCAACCTTATAAAGGGCACCTACAAAGACCTGAGCTAACATAATACCCAACAGTGACAGACTAAATGCTTTCCTCCTAAATTAGGAAAAGACAAAAATGTCCACTGTCACCATTTCTATTCAACATGTGCTAGAAATTCTAGCCAATGCAATAGGACAAGAAAAAAAAAATAAAAGGAATACAAACTAGAAATGAAAAAATAAATTTGTCTTTATTCACAAATGACACAATCATATATCCTAAGGAATCCACAAAAAGCTACTGTAACAAGTAAATGAGTTCAGTAAGGTTGCAAGATACAAAGTAGTGTTTTGTCAGGGTTCTCCAGAGAAATAGAAACAGAACCAATATGGGGTGTGTGTGTGTGTGTGTGTGTGTGTTGGGGGTGGGGGGTAAGAAATCAGCTCACGTGATTACGGAGACTAACAAGTCTCAAGATCTGCAAGGTGAGTCAGCAAGTAGAGACCTGGAGGGACTGAAAATATTGCTCTAACCTAACTTTGAAGGTCTGAGAACCAAGAGAACCAATGGTATGATTTCAGTCCAGAGTACTGCAGGCTTGAGACTCAAGAAGAAGTGATGTTTCACAAACCATCCTAAATTTTGTATGGAATCAGAAAAGACCCCGAATTGCCAAGGAAATGTTGAAAAAGAAAAACAAAGCTGGGGGCATCACGTTGCCAGATTTCAAGCTATATTACAAAGCTGTGATCACCAAGACAGCATGGTACTGGCACAAAAACAGACATACTGACCAATGGAACAGAATAGAGAACCCAGATATGGACCCTCAACTCTATGGTCAAATAATCTTTGACAAAGCAGGAAAAAACATGCAATGGAAAAAAGACAGTCTCTTCAATAAATGGTGCTGGGAAAATTGGACAGCCACATGCAGAAGAATGAAACTCGACCATTCTCTAACACCATTCACAAAGATAAACTCAAAGTGGATGAAAGACCTCAATGTGAGACAGGAATCCATCAAAATCCTAGAGGAGAACATAGGCAGTAACCTCTTTGACATCGCCCACAGCAACTTCTTTCAAGATACATCTCCAAAAGCTAGTGAAACAAAGCAAAAATGAACTTCTGGGACTTCATCAAGATAAAAAGCTTCTGCACAGCAAAGGAAACAGTCAACAAAACAAAGAGGCAACCCACAGAATGGGAGAAGATATTTGCAAATGACACTACAGATAAAGGGCTGGTATCCAAAATCTATAAAGAATTTCTCAAACTCAACACCCAAAAAACAAATAATCCAGTCAAAAAGTGGGCAGAAGATATGAAAAGACACTGCTCTGAAGAAGACATACAAATGGCTAACAGACACATGAAAAAATGTTCATCGTCATTAGCCATCAGGGAAATCCAAATCAAAACCACACTGAGATACCACCTTACACCAGTTAGAATGGCAAAAATGGACAGGGCTAGAAACAACAAATGTTGGAGAGGTTGTGGAGAAAGGGGAACCCTCTTACACTGTTGGTGGGAATGCAAGTTGGTACAGCCACTTGGGAAAACAGTGTGGAGGTTCCTCAAAAATTTAAAAATAGAGCTACCCTATGACCCAGCAATTGCACTCCTGGGTATTTACCCCAAAGACACAGATGTAGTGAAAAGAAGGGCCATATGCACCCCAATGTTCACAGCAGCAATGTCTGCAATAGCCAAACTGTGGAAAGAGCCGAGATGCCCTTCAACAGATGAATGGATAAAGAAGATGTGGTCCATATATACAATGGAATATTACTCAGCCATCAGAAAAGATGAATACCCAACTTTTACATCAACATGGATGGGATTGGAGGAGATTATGCTAAGTGAAATAAGTCAAGCAGAGAAAGTCAATTATCATATGGTTTCACTTATTTGTGGAACATAAGGATAGAATAGCATGGAGGATGTTAGGAGAAGGAAGGGAAAAATGAAGGGGGGGACATCGGAGGGAGAGATGAACCATGAGAGACTATGGACTCTGAGAAACAAACTGAGGGTTTTAGAGGGGAGGGAGGTGGGGGGATGGGTTAGCCCAGTGATGGGTATTAAGGAGGGCACGTACTGCATGGAGCACTGGGTGTTATATGAAAACAATGGATCATGGATCACCACATCAAAAACCAATGATGTATTGTATGGTGACTAACATAACATAATAAAATTAAAAAAAAAAAAAAAGAAGAAGTGATGTTTCAGGTCAAGTCCAAAGACAGTCAGACAGGAGGAATTCTATCCTCCTCAGGGTAGAGGAGGATAATTTTGTCCTATGCAGGCCTTCAACTGATTAGATGAGACCCACCCACACTGGGCGGCGGGGGGGGGGCGGGGGCAAAGTGCTTATTCAGTCTATTGATTTAAATGTTAAACTCACCCAAAATGCTTTCCCAGAAACACCCAGAATGTCTGACTAAATATCTGGGTACTTCATGGCCCAGTCAAGTTGACAAATAAGATTAACCATCACAGAAATAAATATACAAAAATCAATTGTGCTACTATATACTAGAAAAGAACAATCAGAAATTGATAATGATAAAGGCAATAGTATTTCCTATAGCATCAAAAGTGAAAATACTAAGGGGTCAATTTAACAAAAATGTGCAAGATCTAAACTTAGAAAACTATAAACATTGTTGAAATTTTTAAACAACTACATAAACAGAGAGATATACAGTATTCATGGATCTAAAGTTTCAATAATGTTAAAAGTGTCATTTCCCTGAAAATTAACCTAATCAATCTGTACATGCAGGGCAATCCCAAACTCCTAGCAAGATTTTTTTAAAAAACAGACAAGTTGAGGGGCACTTGGGTGGCTCAGTCAGTTGGGTGTCCACCTCCTGATTTTGGCTCAGGTCTGATCTCAGGGTGTTGGGATCAAGCCCCACATTTGGCTCTGTGCTCAGTGGGGTGTCTGCTTGGGTTTCTCTCTCCCTCTCACTCTGCCCCTCCCCGCCTCTAAAATAAATAAATAAATCTTTAAAAAAAAAAAAAACAGACAGGGGTGCCTGATTGGCTCAGTCGTTAAGCGTCTGCCTTCGGCTCAGGTCATGATCCCAGGGTCCTGGGATCGAGCCCCGCATAGGGCTCCCAGCTCAATGGGAAACCTGCTTCCCCCTCTCCCACTCCTCCTGCTTGTGTTCTCTCTCTCGCTGTGTCTCTGTCAAAAAAATAAGATAAGATAAAATAAAATAAAAGACAAGTTGATTCTAAAATTCATATGGAAATGCAAAGGACCTACAATAGCCAGAACAACTTTGAAAGAGGAGAGCAAAGTTGAAGAACGTAGACCACCTGATTAACAGTCTTACTTTAAAGCTACAGTAATCGAGACACTGTGCATTGGAATCAACACAGACAGATAAATAGAATAGCATGGAGGATCCAGAAATACACTTATCCATATATGGATAAAAGTGTCAAGGCAATTCAATGGAGAAAAAATAATCTTTCTGAACACTGATTCTGGAAGAAGTAGCCATCTAATGTGAATCTCATACCACGTACAAAAACTGACTTGAAATTGATCAGAGACCTAAATGTAAAACCTAAACCCATAAAACTTCTAGAAGAACACACAGGAGAGAATCTTTGTGACCTTCAGTGTGACAAAGATTTCTTAAATCGCACACAAAAAGCATGAACTACATAAAAGAAAAAAAATCAATAAACTGGACTTCATCAAATGAAACCGTTTTGCTCTTTAAAGAACACTTATGCAAATGGAAAAGCCACAGATTGGGGGACCACATTTGCAAAACATTTGCCCAGAAAAGGACTTGTGTGCAGAATATATGAAGAACTCTGACAACTGGATCATAAGAAGATAAGCAACTCAATTTTTTTTAATAGGCAAAAAATTTTAACAGAAGAGCCCCAGACCCTGGCCTCCCAGCCACACTCTCTTCCCTCTGCTGGAAAATGGAGACGCTTTGGCCAGCTGCCACCAGGCCACCCTCCCCGGCTGCCCGCCACCACACCCCGGTGCCCACCCTGGTGCCCACCCCCTCTGGGCCATACCGTTAAGGTAGTAGCTCCTCCTGGTCCTGTCCCCAGAGGGCAGGCTGCTCTCCGAGAAGCACACTTTCTTGGGCCGGACCATCTCCCTGGGCTCCAGCAGGGTCTTGTCCGCCAGCGGGTCCTGCAAGGGGCTCAGGAGTGGGGACAGCTTCCTGTCAGTGCCTCGGGGTACACGCAGCTCGAGGGGACTGAGGAAAGCCTTGAAGGGCACCTGGGTGGAGGTTGCACAGCCAGGGGAGGCGTCGTCCTCACTGGAGATGGGGGCGTGCGAGCACAGCAGGTCCTCCAGGGAGGACGTCTGCAGCTGAGAGGGTGCATCGGGGGTGCTGGAGAACCTTCCAAAGTCTGCAACTGGGATGGGGAGGGAGGGGAAGTCAGGCTGTGTTCCTGAAACAACCCTAAGGAGGGAGAGATTACTGAAGAACACCTGCATGCCCAGCCTCAGGCTGTGATACCCCACCCTGTGCTTCAGAGCTTTCCTCCTCCCTCTACAGAAAATGGCACTGTGGGTGCCCACCCCATCCAAGGACGCCACCAGCCTCACGTTCATGAGCAAGGCAAGCGTGCCTGCCTCCATGCGCTTCCTACCCGCCCATGCCCCCACACACAGTACCAAGGGACTTGTATATGCTTGTAAATTTTTACATAAATGGTATCATCCTATACATGTTTTATTCTGCCACATACCTTTTTCTGCAGTGTTATCTTTTTTGGGAATTTATCCATGTTGAGTTGTCGGGTAGCTTACCTGATACATTTAACCATTTCATGCCACATGTGTGATACACACACACACACACACACACACACAGAGCAATTTTCTTATCCGTTGCTCTGTTGATAGACATGAGGATAATTCCTGGTTTCCTTGTAAAAGCAAAGCTATAATCAGCATCCCATAACGTGCCTCCTTGCTCACAGTGAGCACCCTCCACCATCTATACCGGGCTCAGGTGTGTGCCTGTCGAACTTTCTCTGTGATCTACATTAGTAGAATGTAGAACATTCCAGCAGCTGCCCCGGTCCTAGGTAAGCACAGGCCAAGCTGATGACATCACATGGCTTTTCCCTAATCCCCAGGGACACTGAACATCCTGTCATATATGCTTATTAGCCCCTCAGGTTTTCTTTAGGTGATTTATCTTTGCCTTTTCTCTGCTCGTTTTAGGATTTTGGGGGAGAGTGCGGGGGGGGCGGGGGGAGGTAAGTAGTCTTGAAAATTATTTGTAGCAGC
>NW_025409557.1:0-13458 GCF_002201575.2 Neomonachus schauinslandi
CAAGTGCCCCTCCAGTGACGCTCCAAGTGACTCTCCAGTGACCCTCCAGGGACCCTCCATGTGCCCCTCCATGTGACCCGCTAAATTTCTTCATGTCAGCTTCGGAGCTTGAGGTAGCAGGAAGACAAGAGAGGTCGTGTGTGAAGCCCCATTGGTGGACCTGGCCCTCGGCAGAGGTCAGCTCGGCCTGGTCAGGCAGGAGAGTGGGGGGAGGGGTCAAGTCTGTGCTGTACGTGGATGGGCCTGCAGGGCAAGTGGTCACGATGAAGCCCAGCCCTCCCAGTTGCTCTTCCCTGAGGCCGGTGGCTCCTCACAAAGGACTGACGTGCCCAGGCCAGCAGCCCAGGGCCCTGCACCCAGAGAGCCAGCGGGTCAACGCTGTCTTGAATGGGGCGGCACTTCCAGTCCGCAGAGCTTCCTTCACGTGGCTATACCCCAGCAGTGCACGGACGCCTCGGACCTGAGGTTCAATGCCCCGCCTCTCAGGGCACTTTGAAAACCCCGCAGGGCCCTCCCAGAGGCAGAGGAGACCCCGCCTGTCATCCTCCCGGCCCGGGCGCCCTCACAGCCATGGCAATGCAGGGGCGGCCACAGGGCGCAGGTGAGGAGACCCCCGGCTGCACGGGCCCTGGGGCCGCAGCCCTCCAGCAGCCACCCCTGGAGCAGCCAGACAAGCCCAGAGACCCTTGGAGGCTGGGGGCAGCCAGGTCCTCTCCAGCCGGCTCCCCTGGGAGAATGTGAGGACAGCTATTCCACTTCTACGTCCCACAGGGGGCTGGGGAGCCTAGCAGGACCTGGCAGACAGCAGAGGCCCAACAAAAGCATTCTTCCAAACCTGGGTCCTAACACCAAGGCTCACCCAAGAGAGCCTGCATCCCGGCGGTGCCCAGGAGTGCCCAACAGTCCTTCCTCCAACAAGCAGCCCTAGCGCCAAATTTGTGCGCCCTCCACAGGCCCCCAGGGTGGCAGAGTCCCCCAGCTGGGGGTTGGTGTCCAGTGGTTGGAAGGGGAGGATGGAGGCAGTTATGGACTGAATGGTGCCCACCCCCAAAATCATATGTGGAAGCGCTGACCCCCAGCACCTCAGAATGCAGCTATATTTGGAGACAGGGTCTTTAAAAAGGTAATAAAGTTTGTCTCTCCCACCACTTCCCCCCTTCATTTTTCCCTTCCTACTATCTTCGAACCCTGAGAGACTATGGACTCTGAGAAACAAACTGAGGGTTCTGGAGGGGAGGGGGTGGGGAGATGGGTTAGCCTGGTGATGGGTATTAAAGAGGGCACGTTCTGCATGGAGCACTGGGTGTTATATGCAAACAATGAATCATGGATCACCACATCAAAAACCAATGATGTATTGTATGGTGACTAACATAACATAATAAAATAAAATTTAAAAAATAATTAACAGTCATTAACAATGAATTTTAAAGCCTTTTAAAATAAAAGTATCTATTTTGAAAAAAAAAAGGTAATAAAGTTAAAATTATGTCTGTTGTAGGGTGACCCTAATCTCCTCTGACTGGTGTCCTTATAGTGAGAGGAAAGCAGGACACAGACATGCACAGGGACAAGCATGTGAGGACACAGGGAGAAGGCAGCATCCACACGCCCAGGAGAGAGGCCTCAGGAGGAACCAGCCCTGTGAACGCCTTGACCTGCGACGTCTAGCCTCCAGCATGTCCTCTGAACCACCCTGTTCTGTGGTGCACGTTCTGGCTGCCCAAGCTGATGGAAGAGTATCCTAAGGTGCTGGGGCCTCTGAGACACATGGGGCTGTGAGGACCGAGGGACAGGTTGCCCCAACTGAAGTTGGTCCAGACACCCCAATACTTTCATCCTCACACCCACAGCAGAGAAGTGACCAGAGACCCTCCACTCACAGCCAAGGCCCAGGAAGGTGCCTTTGCCAGGCCCTGGTCCTGACCGGGGGCCTAGGAGATCACCTGTCCTCAAGACCTCAGGAGAGATAGCAACCTGATGGCTCCACTGGGGGCAGGGGTTGTGTGTGCGTCAAATCACCTCCCAAATAAACAGATTCCCCGGAATCCACACAGCTGCATGGGCCCCCCTCTCTATCCAACCTGCTGCCCTGACTGTCTTGAAATTCCTACTTTTGAACAAGGGACCTGTGTTTTCATTTTGCACCAGGCTCTGCAGATTCTATAGCTGTCCTGCCCAGATGGAATCCTTGCCTCAGGCTCTGCGTTTGGGGAAACCAGCTGCTGGCCCCTTCACGGGAGGAGACCGAGACCTCCCGGGGGAGGTCTGAGGGCTGGAGGGTCTGGGAGCCCAGCCCGAGCCCCAGCCCCTCCCCTGGAGGCTCTGTCCAGGCTTCATTCCACAAATACCGGCGGGCACCTCCTGCGGTGTTCTCCATGCCCTCAAAGAGCCAAAGGTAAAGGTACACAGGTAAACAGATTATTTTAATCAAGTGCGACAGTGCCGCGCGGTGTGGGCGGCGGGCGGGCTGGGCGCCTGGGGTGCGCGGCCCGGGCCGAGAGAGGCGCCTGCTCCGGCACCTGCGGCCCTGCGCGCTCCGTGGGCGGACGCGGCTCTTCCCCCGGCCGGAGGGGACACGCAGGAGGCACGCGGCCCCCAGGATTGGAACAAACACGTTTATTGCAGGAAAGGCGCGGCGCGCGCCGGGGCAGGCTCACCAGGCGAAGAGCGGCTTGTGGTCCTCCTTGGAGAGCTCGCACAAGCAGGTGAGCAGCAGAAGCGAGTCGCCCAGGAACTTGGGGGGCACCACGTCGATGACCAGCTTGCGCAGCGCTGCCGGGCTGCTGTGCAGCGGGTTGGCGCGCAGGTCGGGCCGCTGCTTCAGGATGCCGTAGGTGTTGATGAGGAACTCGCTGAACACCGGGTGCACGTCCCGGTTGTAGCCCAGCCTCTCCAGGCGCGCCGTGAGCATCAGGTAGCGGTGCGTCAGCTCGCGCAGCTTCTTCTCGTCCACCGACCCGTCCAGGGACTTGATGGACGTCTGGGGGCACAGCGACCAGGTTTCCGTGGAGGAGGCCGCTGACACAGGGACGCGCGCCCAGAGCCGAGCCCCCAGCCTGGCAGAGCGCAGTGTCCCGGGTGCCCCCCAGCAGACAGTATCCGGGACCAGAGCAGGGAGCTCCGCCCCTAGCGCACAGGCCGGATCGCGCAAGGCTCTGTGGCCCCGGGAGCCACGCCAAGACTGTCCCAGGCCACAGAGCGGCTGGGTGCCAACAGAGACGCTCCCGGCAGCGGGCTCATCACCCTCTGTCACACCTGGGCCTCCACAGTCCTCAGCTGTGCGAGCACCACGGGTGATGGGGCAGCAAGGGGACCCTTCCCCCAGGGCAGCAAGGGGGGCCCCGTGGCAAGGGAGGGGACCCGGAGTCAGTGGGAGGACCCAGGGCAGGGAGGGATGCCAGGGTCCACAGCAGGGAGGGGATCTGGGGCAGGGAGGGGACCCCAGGACATAGAGGCATACCTGCTTGATCTTCTCAGGGATGTTGGACACAGTGAAACCGTACAGCCGGGTCACCCCCGGGAAGACATAGGCCAGGATGCGCCGGTCCAGCTGGAAGGCGATCTCCCCGACTATGCGCCCATCCTTCTCAGTGCTGGAGAAGCTCTGGATCTCTGTGAGGAGTGGAGGTAGTGAGATGGGCCATGGGTCCCAGGACATGGACGGTCAGGGGCCACCTGCCTTCCCCCTGCTGGCGCCCCGGGATCCATTTTAGGGAAAGGACCAACCTAAACGCAGCCCCTGCAGGTTTGGGGTGACGCCGCTGGGGCCCTCCCCTCCATCATTGCTTCCCCTACCCCCAACGGTGAGGGTAAATACAAATGGAGAAGAAAACTTTGACTTTTCTGTTGCCAAAAGGGAGAGAGACCTGTCCTCTTCTCCCTCTTAGAGCAACCTGAGTAACCGATGATCCTAAGTCCTCTCTCTCTGCCCCTTTGAGATGGGCAGAAATGTCTTTAAAAGCTTGTTTTTACAGCCCAGATTGTCTTGTCCCCCAGCACCAGGGGAGTCTGCCCAGGCACCTGGGTCAAGGGTGACCTCTGCTTATCACACAGGCCCCACCCCTATGACCAGGTATGAGGGCGGGGTGCCAGTTAACTTGGGAACGCATAAGTAACCCAGGTCACGGGTCCAGGCTGCCTGGCTGTCTTGGCAGCCCGGGCATTGCAGGCTGGTTTCATGGGTACTTGATAATAAAAATCTTCCCCACGTTTGCGGAGAGGATTGCTGGGTTGGCAGGAGATCCTATTTTTAATGATCTCCCTGACGTTACCGGACACATCACCCACTCTCCCCTCCCAAACCTGCTTCCCAACCTGCCCCCCCACGGCAGCCTCTGTGCATTAAATAGCAGGTATGCACCAGCACCCTTCGGAACCATGTGCTCTCCGAAAACACCCGGTCAGATGCTTCTGACACTGAGAGATCCAAAGTGAGCTGAGCCTGCGTCAGAGTCAGGCAGAGCCTCCGCACCGGAGACCCTCCATCCGACGGCGCCCCAGACTCCTGCTACCTCCACATTCTGCTCTTTCATCCCGAGAGACAGTAACAGCCCCATTTGCAGAGCCTTTCCTAAAGCCCCCGGGGCCTTTCCGAACCTGAGCATGATGCAAACCCTCCAGGGCATCGACTGGGTGCAGCCTGCAGGGTCCATCCGGTGGGCAGGCTGTGCATGCTTGGGCTGGGTGACCCAACACTCAGGACACCCCACAGCAGCCCTGGAGAACCCCCTGCACAGCCATCTGTGCCGTGAATGCTGCGGGGCTCCAGGACCAGCTCTGCCTGTGGCCGTGGGCAGGTGTTTGCCCTCCTTGGCCCCATCCTGTGCCTGGGTCCACCTAACCACTCGACCCAGAAAGCTGCCAGGTCCCTCACACCACAGGAGAATGGTGGCCTCTCCCAGCACGTAACAGCCCGTCAGCACGGGCTTATCAGCTCCTTTGAGGGCAGGCCGCTGACATAGGGCCATCAGATGGCCACGGAGGATAGGCCCGGGGGGCACTGTGCTTTCGCTCCTTCAGCCACGCACCTCGGGCACTGAGCGCCGCGGGCACTGAACAGGGAGCGTGGCTCTGCAGGTAGGGATGGGGAGCAGGAGGGGCTGCAAGGGTGTGGGTGCCCCAGGCAGAGGGCCCCGCCTGAGCCACACGGCCCAGAGCCACATGCTCCCCCACAGAACCCCATGAGGGCCTTGGAGCTGGGGGGCGGCCCAAGGCCAAAGGGTCACAGGGTGGGGGAAGCAGGATATGAGCTGAGGCAGAGCAGGTTTCTGAGGCGGAGGAGAAATGCTGGTGTGAAATGCTGGGGAGACGGGGCCACGGAGCTGGAGCCTCAGGACAGGCCGTGGCTCCCAACACAGCCTTGGACCTTACTTAAAATTTTTCTGAGACATAATCACAGAGTATAAAATTCACGCTCTTCAAGTATGCGATTCAGATGTTTTTCTATATTCACAGAGTTGTACAGCCGTCACCACAACTAAATTCCCAAACAAAACAAAACCCTGTACCCACTAGCAGTCACACGGCGCTCTCCCACAGCCCCTGCAAACACCAACGTACGTCCTGTCCCTGGGACACATCTATGCTGGACATGTCCCACCAGCGCCGTCAGGCAGCATGTGGCCCTGCATCTGGCCCCACACTGCTGTTCCCGAGGTCCGTCCACACTGCAGCCGCGTTGGCACTGAGCTCCTACCTACGCTGAGTAGCACCGCATCGTGTGCAGGGACCGCATTCCGGTTGTGCCTTTGTCCGCTGACAGGCTTGGGGGCTATTATGAATAATGCCGCCATGAACATTCATATAAAAAACTTTGTGTGGTCAAGTGTTCTCAATTGCTTTAGATACATACCTAGGAGTGGAATTCTGGGACGCATGGTAATTCTGTGTTTAATTTTTGATGCAATGCCAAACTGTTTCCACGGCGACAACATATATGCGTTCCAATGTCTCCACATCCTCACGAATGCCTGTGTTTGTCCCTCGTTTTTATGACAGCCATCCTAGTGGGCATGCAGTGGTGTCTCATTGTGGTTTATATTGATAAATATGATATTGAGCATCTGTTCATGTGCTTGTTCTCCTTTTGTATGTCTTCTCTGGGGAAATGTTCCTTTGAGTTCTTTGCCCATTTTTAATTGGATTGTTTGTCTTTCTACTGCTGAGTTGTGGAGAGTTCTTATATATCCTGGATACTAGTCCCTTATCATCTGTTTGACAAATATTTTCTCCCACTCTGTGGGTTGAATTCATTTTCTTGAATTCAATTTCTTTGAAATACGTAAGTTTTTACTTTTGATAAAGCCCAGACTATATACTTTTCCTTTTGTTGCTCATGCTTTTGGTGTCACATCTAAAAATCTCTTGCCAAATCCAAGGTCATATGTTTTATCTCTGAGTTTTCCTCTAACAGTTTTATGTCTTGAGCTCTTTTAGATTTTTTACATTTGAGTTAATGTCTTGAGCTCTTTTAGATTTTCTACATTTTGAGTTAATTTTTGTTTGTGGTGTGAGGGCCAACTTCATTCTCATGGATGTGTTTGTCCACTTGCTCCAGCACCATTTGTTGCAGACTATTCTCTCTCCATTGAATTGTCTTGGTGTCCTTGTTGCATATTAAACCTATAAATGCTTGGGCTTATTTCTGGACTCTCAATTCTACTCCACTGATCTCTGTACGTCTGTCCTTAAGACTGCCACACTGTCTGCATTACTGTAGCTTTATAGTAAGTTTCAGAACTGGAAAGTGTGAGTCCTCCAATTTTGCTCTCCTTTCTCAAGATTGTTTTGCCTCTTCTGGGTCTCTTACATTCCACCTGAATTTCAGGATGATTTTGGCAATTTCTGCAAGGAAGCCGGCTGGAATTTTAACAGGGATTTGTGTTGAATTTGCAGATCAATTTGGAGAGTGCTGCCATCTTAATAATATGAAGTCATCTGGCCCATGAACACAAGACATTTTTCTACTTATTTGAGTTCTCTTCACTTTCTTTCAAAAGTGCATTGTAGTTTCAGTGTGTTCCTTCCCTGATCACTTTGCAAAGCTGTAGAAGCTACCTGGGAGTTAGGGCTGAGAACCAGACTGACTGTCCAGCAACACATCAAGGCACATGAGGGGCATGAGGCGCAGGGTGCAAACTCCCTTCTACATTAATATACCTCTCTCACCAGGAATCAGCCTTTCTTCTCACCCCTGTCTTTAATGCATAAATTAGATGGAAGAAGTGATATACACCTAAGATGTTCTAGAAATCATTTCTAGTCCAAACTGGGCCTTCTAAGATCCAGCCAAAATCTATTCTTCAAGGAAAAAAGTCAATAAAATTGACAAACCTCCAGCCAGACATATTAGGGAAAAAGAGAAAGAAGATAAACACTACCACTATCAGAAAATGGAGATGGTATCACCGCAGATCCTACAGATGTTAAAAGGATAATAATGGAACATTAGGAACAATTTTATGCTAATAAATTTGACAAGATAGATGAAATGGACCAATTCCTTAAAAAACACAAAAGTTCACTATTGAGAGTGAAGGCCAAAGTTCCCTCAAGAAGAAATAGATAATTTGAATAGCCGTGTATCAACTAAGGAAATTGTTTTCAGCAGGGGAAACATTCCTACAAAGAAAATTAAAGGCTCAGGTGGTTTCAGTGGTGAGTTTTACCAAATGTCTAAAGAGTAAATAATACCAATACTGTAAAAACTCTTCTAGATAATTAAAAAGGATGGAGCACTTTCCACCTCATTCACTGAAGTCAACATTAACCTGGTACCAAAACCAGAAAATGACATTTAAAAAAAGCTATAGCCCAATATCCTTCACAGACAGTAAAAATTCTCAACAAAAGTTTAGGAAATTAAATCCAACAATACAAAAAAGTATAATATCTCAGGAATGCAAGGTTGGTTTATAATTCAAAAATAAATCAATGCAGTGTGCCTGGCTGGCTCAGTCAGTAGAGCATGTGACTCTTGATCTCAGGGTTGTGAGTTCAAGCTCCACATTGGGTGTAGAGATTACTTAAAAATAAGAAAATCTTTTTTAAAAAATCAATGTAATTAACCATATTAGCAGAAATAGACTACAAATAAAAACGAAATGCTCATCCTAATAGATGCAGAAAAAGCACTTGACAAAATCCATATCCATTCATTATAACTCTTAGAAAACTAGGTATTAAAGGGAGCTTCCTCAACCTTATAAAGGGCACCTACAAAGACCTGAGCTAACATAATACCCAACAGTGACAGACTAAATGCTTTCCTCCTAAATTAGGAAAAGACAAAAATGTCCACTGTCACCATTTCTATTCAACATGTGCTAGAAATTCTAGCCAATGCAATAGGACAAGAAAAAAAAAATAAAAGGAATACAAACTAGAAATGAAAAAATAAATTTGTCTTTATTCACAAATGACACAATCATATATCCTAAGGAATCCACAAAAAGCTACTGTAACAAGTAAATGAGTTCAGTAAGGTTGCAAGATACAAAGTAGTGTTTTGTCAGGGTTCTCCAGAGAAATAGAAACAGAACCAATATGGGGTGTGTGTGTGTGTGTGTGTGTGTGTTGGGGGTGGGGGGTAAGAAATCAGCTCACGTGATTACGGAGACTAACAAGTCTCAAGATCTGCAAGGTGAGTCAGCAAGTAGAGACCTGGAGGGACTGAAAATATTGCTCTAACCTAACTTTGAAGGTCTGAGAACCAAGAGAACCAATGGTATGATTTCAGTCCAGAGTACTGCAGGCTTGAGACTCAAGAAGAAGTGATGTTTCACAAACCATCCTAAATTTTGTATGGAATCAGAAAAGACCCCGAATTGCCAAGGAAATGTTGAAAAAGAAAAACAAAGCTGGGGGCATCACGTTGCCAGATTTCAAGCTATATTACAAAGCTGTGATCACCAAGACAGCATGGTACTGGCACAAAAACAGACATACTGACCAATGGAACAGAATAGAGAACCCAGATATGGACCCTCAACTCTATGGTCAAATAATCTTTGACAAAGCAGGAAAAAACATGCAATGGAAAAAAGACAGTCTCTTCAATAAATGGTGCTGGGAAAATTGGACAGCCACATGCAGAAGAATGAAACTCGACCATTCTCTAACACCATTCACAAAGATAAACTCAAAGTGGATGAAAGACCTCAATGTGAGACAGGAATCCATCAAAATCCTAGAGGAGAACATAGGCAGTAACCTCTTTGACATCGCCCACAGCAACTTCTTTCAAGATACATCTCCAAAAGCTAGTGAAACAAAGCAAAAATGAACTTCTGGGACTTCATCAAGATAAAAAGCTTCTGCACAGCAAAGGAAACAGTCAACAAAACAAAGAGGCAACCCACAGAATGGGAGAAGATATTTGCAAATGACACTACAGATAAAGGGCTGGTATCCAAAATCTATAAAGAATTTCTCAAACTCAACACCCAAAAAACAAATAATCCAGTCAAAAAGTGGGCAGAAGATATGAAAAGACACTGCTCTGAAGAAGACATACAAATGGCTAACAGACACATGAAAAAATGTTCATCGTCATTAGCCATCAGGGAAATCCAAATCAAAACCACACTGAGATACCACCTTACACCAGTTAGAATGGCAAAAATGGACAGGGCTAGAAACAACAAATGTTGGAGAGGTTGTGGAGAAAGGGGAACCCTCTTACACTGTTGGTGGGAATGCAAGTTGGTACAGCCACTTGGGAAAACAGTGTGGAGGTTCCTCAAAAATTTAAAAATAGAGCTACCCTATGACCCAGCAATTGCACTCCTGGGTATTTACCCCAAAGACACAGATGTAGTGAAAAGAAGGGCCATATGCACCCCAATGTTCACAGCAGCAATGTCTGCAATAGCCAAACTGTGGAAAGAGCCGAGATGCCCTTCAACAGATGAATGGATAAAGAAGATGTGGTCCATATATACAATGGAATATTACTCAGCCATCAGAAAAGATGAATACCCAACTTTTACATCAACATGGATGGGATTGGAGGAGATTATGCTAAGTGAAATAAGTCAAGCAGAGAAAGTCAATTATCATATGGTTTCACTTATTTGTGGAACATAAGGATAGAATAGCATGGAGGATGTTAGGAGAAGGAAGGGAAAAATGAAGGGGGGGACATCGGAGGGAGAGATGAACCATGAGAGACTATGGACTCTGAGAAACAAACTGAGGGTTTTAGAGGGGAGGGAGGTGGGGGGATGGGTTAGCCCAGTGATGGGTATTAAGGAGGGCACGTACTGCATGGAGCACTGGGTGTTATATGAAAACAATGGATCATGGATCACCACATCAAAAACCAATGATGTATTGTATGGTGACTAACATAACATAATAAAATTAAAAAAAAAAAAAAAAGAAGAAGTGATGTTTCAGGTCAAGTCCAAAGACAGTCAGACAGGAGGAATTCTATCCTCCTCAGGGTAGAGGAGGATAATTTTGTCCTATGCAGGCCTTCAACTGATTAGATGAGACCCACCCACACTGGGCGGCGGGGGGGGGGCGGGGGCAAAGTGCTTATTCAGTCTATTGATTTAAATGTTAAACTCACCCAAAATGCTTTCCCAGAAACACCCAGAATGTCTGACTAAATATCTGGGTACTTCATGGCCCAGTCAAGTTGACAAATAAGATTAACCATCACAGAAATAAATATACAAAAATCAATTGTGCTACTATATACTAGAAAAGAACAATCAGAAATTGATAATGATAAAGGCAATAGTATTTCCTATAGCATCAAAAGTGAAAATACTAAGGGGTCAATTTAACAAAAATGTGCAAGATCTAAACTTAGAAAACTATAAACATTGTTGAAATTTTTAAACAACTACATAAACAGAGAGATATACAGTATTCATGGATCTAAAGTTTCAATAATGTTAAAAGTGTCATTTCCCTGAAAATTAACCTAATCAATCTGTACATGCAGGGCAATCCCAAACTCCTAGCAAGATTTTTTTAAAAAACAGACAAGTTGAGGGGCACTTGGGTGGCTCAGTCAGTTGGGTGTCCACCTCCTGATTTTGGCTCAGGTCTGATCTCAGGGTGTTGGGATCAAGCCCCACATTTGGCTCTGTGCTCAGTGGGGTGTCTGCTTGGGTTTCTCTCTCCCTCTCACTCTGCCCCTCCCCGCCTCTAAAATAAATAAATAAATCTTTAAAAAAAAAAAAAACAGACAGGGGTGCCTGATTGGCTCAGTCGTTAAGCGTCTGCCTTCGGCTCAGGTCATGATCCCAGGGTCCTGGGATCGAGCCCCGCATAGGGCTCCCAGCTCAATGGGAAACCTGCTTCCCCCTCTCCCACTCCTCCTGCTTGTGTTCTCTCTCTCGCTGTGTCTCTGTCAAAAAAATAAGATAAGATAAAATAAAATAAAAGACAAGTTGATTCTAAAATTCATATGGAAATGCAAAGGACCTACAATAGCCAGAACAACTTTGAAAGAGGAGAGCAAAGTTGAAGAACGTAGACCACCTGATTAACAGTCTTACTTTAAAGCTACAGTAATCGAGACACTGTGCATTGGAATCAACACAGACAGATAAATAGAATAGCATGGAGGATCCAGAAATACACTTATCCATATATGGATAAAAGTGTCAAGGCAATTCAATGGAGAAAAAATAATCTTTCTGAACACTGATTCTGGAAGAAGTAGCCATCTAATGTGAATCTCATACCACGTACAAAAACTGACTTGAAATTGATCAGAGACCTAAATGTAAAACCTAAACCCATAAAACTTCTAGAAGAACACACAGGAGAGAATCTTTGTGACCTTCAGTGTGACAAAGATTTCTTAAATCGCACACAAAAAGCATGAACTACATAAAAGAAAAAAAATCAATAAACTGGACTTCATCAAATGAAACCGTTTTGCTCTTTAAAGAACACTTATGCAAATGGAAAAGCCACAGATTGGGGGACCACATTTGCAAAACATTTGCCCAGAAAAGGACTTGTGTGCAGAATATATGAAGAACTCTGACAACTGGATCATAAGAAGATAAGCAACTCAATTTTTTTTAATAGGCAAAAAATTTTAACAGAAGAGCCCCAGACCCTGGCCTCCCAGCCACACTCTCTTCCCTCTGCTGGAAAATGGAGACGCTTTGGCCAGCTGCCACCAGGCCACCCTCCCCGGCTGCCCGCCACCACACCCCGGTGCCCACCCTGGTGCCCACCCCCTCTGGGCCATACCGTTAAGGTAGTAGCTCCTCCTGGTCCTGTCCCCAGAGGGCAGGCTGCTCTCCGAGAAGCACACTTTCTTGGGCCGGACCATCTCCCTGGGCTCCAGCAGGGTCTTGTCCGCCAGCGGGTCCTGCAAGGGGCTCAGGAGTGGGGACAGCTTCCTGTCAGTGCCTCGGGGTACACGCAGCTCGAGGGGACTGAGGAAAGCCTTGAAGGGCACCTGGGTGGAGGTTGCACAGCCAGGGGAGGCGTCGTCCTCACTGGAGATGGGGGCGTGCGAGCACAGCAGGTCCTCCAGGGAGGACGTCTGCAGCTGAGAGGGTGCATCGGGGGTGCTGGAGAACCTTCCAAAGTCTGCAACTGGGATGGGGAGGGAGGGGAAGTCAGGCTGTGTTCCTGAAACAACCCTAAGGAGGGAGAGATTACTGAAGAACACCTGCATGCCCAGCCTCAGGCTGTGATACCCCACCCTGTGCTTCAGAGCTTTCCTCCTCCCTCTACAGAAAATGGCACTGTGGGTGCCCACCCCATCCAAGGACGCCACCAGCCTCACGTTCATGAGCAAGGCAAGCGTGCCTGCCTCCATGCGCTTCCTACCCGCCCATGCCCCCACACACAGTACCAAGGGACTTGTATATGCTTGTAAATTTTTACATAAATGGTATCATCCTATACATGTTTTATTCTGCCACATACCTTTTTCTGCAGTGTTATCTTTTTTGGGAATTTATCCATGTTGAGTTGTCGGGTAGCTTACCTGATACATTTAACCATTTCATGCCACATGTGTGATACACACACACACACACACACACACACAGAGCAATTTTCTTATCCGTTGCTCTGTTGATAGACATGAGGATAATTCCTGGTTTCCTTGTAAAAGCAAAGCTATAATCAGCATCCCATAACGTGCCTCCTTGCTCACAGTGAGCACCCTCCACCATCTATACCGGGCTCAGGTGTGTGCCTGTCGAACTTTCTCTGTGATCTACATTAGTAGAATGTAGAACATTCCAGCAGCTGCCCCGGTCCTAGGTAAGCACAGGCCAAGCTGATGACATCACATGGCTTTTCCCTAATCCCCAGGGACACTGAACATCCTGTCATATATGCTTATTAGCCCCTCAGGTTTTCTTTAGGTGATTTATCTTTGCCTTTTCTCTGCTCGTTTTAGGATTTTGGGGGAGAGTGCGGGGGGGCGGGGGGAGGTAAGTAGTCTTGAAAATTATTTGTAGCAGC